>NW_017675769.1:29422-58783 GCF_001879085.1 Nicotiana attenuata
CTTGCCCCACAGCAGAAATCACACGGGACATCACATTGCCCACATTGATAGGGTACCCGGCCATAATAGATGCAACAAGAACCGCCCGGGTAAGTGGAATAGTCTGATCGTGGGTAGAAGGGTCAAGCCGACTGCATACAAATGTCAACCACCCTCGAGCATCAAAGTTGAAGGTCTTCCGGAATATTTTCTTCCCTGCTTGCAACCACTCTGGCACAGTACCTGGGATTGCCAAGTACTGGGCCAACCAATGACGGACTTCCTCACCCATTGCCAACTTAGCCAAATAAAGTGACTCATCTTCATCACGGAACCCCAAATACTCATTTAAAGATTTTCCATCAAACAACACTGTTTTGTCCCGAACTTTGGTCACCTTAGTATCCTTAACAATGTGAGCCACATTAGAGTAGAATTCCCTGACCATGTGCTCATTAGCATCGATGCACTTCTCCATGAGAAACTCCCAGACCCATCTAGTTCTGAACTCCCTCTGCACATTAGGGTTGTGGGGTAAGAGGTCAGTGTCAATAAAACTCCTCTCCGGTATCAACTTCCTCACCGGCCACCACTCCCTAAACTTGTGAAATGCCACTTGACTGACAAATCGATCTTCCCAGACTTCAGGTTTTCTAGTTCGTTCAATACCCCCAATCTGAGGCTCACCTCCCTCATCTGTGCCTGCACTCTCCCCAGATAATGAAGCTGTAGGGGAGGTGGAGTATTGCCCACTACCGGCTGCGGACTCGTCGAAAGAATCCGAGACTATATTCACTGGTCTTTTGGAGGTGGATGATGGTGGAGGGGTATCAACTAGGTGGAGGGGGTCGGTTATATGAGTTGGGACTGAATCGGAGGAGATGTCTTTGGAGGGCACATACTCACTCCCCGATGAATAAGAAGCAGCCTTATCAGCAGCTCTTATCAATTTTCGGGTCTTTTTTATGTTCTCCCGAGCCTGGGGAGTGAGTTTTGCTATTCTCTTTCCTTTACCCCCTCGGGAGGAACCACCTCTCCCAGGTTGTTGTGATTGTTTGGCGCCCCTTTATTTAACCATTATCTGCAAAGAAAAGCATCTAACATTGTTAGTTTAAGCACATGCAGTGAAACAAGTGAATGAAATAGATTACAGAGATAATTGCAGTACACAGCTGCAGAGCAGGTTGCAGAACATAGCACCGCGGACCGCACAAAACAGGAATGCGGCCGCGTTGGAGGCACCGCGGACCGCACAAAAGTGACCGCGGTCCGCGCTAGGCAAAGGCCCAAAATCACCACTCTCTGAATCTCCCACCGCGGTCCGCACAAAAGGGACCGCGGCCGCGGTGGGCCAGCGCGGACCGCACAAAAATGCAATGCGGCCGCGCTGGAAACATTTAACTTGCAATCACAAAAGCACTGCGGTCCGCACAAAAATGCAACGCGGACCACGTTAGGGCAGCGCGGTCGTGCAAAGGCGACCGCGGACCGCGCTGAGCTAGGGTTTACGGGCACTAAGTTAGGGTTGCATTTTTGCCATTCTTGTTCAAGTTTTTACACCTACTTTGTCCCTACTGAATTCATCCATTGATTAAGCACATTCAGCACAGAACCCCGGTTTTAAACTTTCCTAAACTAACAATTAGATAAAAAGAAGAATCTAAAACTACTGAGCAAGCCATAAAAAATGAAAATATGAAATTAATTAATCACAAATGCATGAAATGTTACCATGTTTGTGAAGATTGAATGCAGTTAGTCCATGCAAGTCAGAAAACTGGTCTCAGGAAAAGATGATCAGTAGAATTAGGGCTCTGGGTTTTCAAATTGCGAAAAGGATAAAATGAAACCCTTGGGCCCTATTTATAGAAGAACTGTGGGCCCCATACTCACCTATCAACGCGGCCACACAAAAGCGACCACGGACCGCGCTGGGTTTCAACATGAAGTTTCAGAAGGCAACCTTGGCGCGACCGCATTAAAGTGTACCGCGGCCGCGAAGATCCACCGCGGCCCGCACAAACTTGACCGCGGCCGCGGTGGAAAACTTCAGAGAGCATTATATTTGGATCATGCCAGCGCGGACCGCACAAACATGCACCACGGCCGCACTGGCAAACTTCAGAGACTACAAATTTTTTTTTTTGCACTGCTTCAACACAGTCCCTGCAACATCTCACAAACAATTAGCTTAAAAATCCTAAGCTACGAAGAAAATCAAAGAGAAAGAAAAATTCATGGGTTGCCTCCCAAGAAGCACCTGATTTAACGTCGCGGCACGACGCATGTTACCATTAAATCACTTCAAATCAAGAAGCGCCACCACGTGGCTCTCACCAAATTCTCCAAGAAGCAAATGAAAGCTCGTCCAGCAAGTTTGTTAACCATGCGATCAATGAATGGCAAGGAATAGTAGTCACTGTGGGGCACTCTATTCATATTACCATAGTTCATGCAAAACCGCCAACCTGTATCAAGTCTAGTGGGATGCCACACATCATGGAGATTAGGCATCATTTCATGCTCTACTGCAGATAGTCTCCCTTGAAGCTCCAAAAGAGGTGTTGCATCATCCTCCAAGATAATATAGGGCTCAAAAATTTTGAGGCAGAGGTGTGACTCAACTTGTTTCACTTCCAATACCGGAGGCACCTCAATTGTTGGCTTTTCTAGTGGAGTTTCCGGTGATCAAGGTCCAATGACAATTTACTGGGCTCACACGATTCCATGACATGTAAAGCATCAATGCACATGACTCTGCTTGCATCATCATTTACATCACGATCTAGAGGTGCAGCCACAAGGGGATCTTCAACATTAATCACAGAACTTGTCTCATCCATTATCACAGTTGTGACGATGTCAACAAATGAGCATACCTCGGTGCCATTAGGTTGCCGCATGGACTTGCATACAGGGAAAACAACCTTCTCATCACCCACTCGGAATGTCAAATCTCCCGCTTCGACATCAAACAATGCCTTCCCCGTAGCTAGGAAAGGTCTCCCAAGAATGATCGGAACTTCAAAGTCCACTTCACAATCCAATATAACAAAGTTGGCCGACAAGATGAATTTATCAACACGGACAAATACGTTGTCAATTATACCCAAAGGCCGCTTCATTGGCCGATCCGCCATTTGAAGTCGCATTGAAATTGAGCGAGGTTGACCAATTCCCAATGTCTTGAAAACCGAATATAGCATCAAGTTTATGCTAGCCCCCAAGTCACAAAGGGCTTTGGCAAAATCTGCACTTCCGATAGTACAAGGGATAGTGAAAGCTCCGGGATCCTCAAGTTTCGGGGCCATAGAGTGAACGACAGAACTTACTTGATGTGTCATTGGTATTGTTTCACACTCCATCGACCTTTTCTTCGTCACCAACTCCTTCACAAACTTGGCGTACCCCGACATTTGTTCAAGTGCCTCCACCAAGGGTACATTGATTGTAAGACTCTTCATCATGTCTATGAACTTTTTGAATTGGTGATCACTCTTTTGTTTTGCTAACCGTTGAGGATACGGTGGAGGTGGCCTAGGCAAAGATGCCTTGGCTTTGGGCACCACCGGCTCGGGCATATCAATCACGTGTTCCCTAGACGGGTTCACGGCATCTTTTGTTTCCACCTAGGCCTCATCAATATCTATCCTCACCTCATTGTTTACATTTGTCTCAACCACATCTTCAATAATCAAAGGGGCATTGTTACCCCGCAACTCAACATCATCACCTACAACTCGATTTTCTCTTGAGGCATGCACATCACAGCCTCTCCCACTTCTAGTTGTAACAGCCATTACTTGATTGGTGTTTCCGCCCTTCGGATTTACTACCGTGTCACTTGGTAGAGCACCCTTGGGGCGAGTATTCAAAGCTTGAGAAATTTGGCCTAGTTGCACTTCTAGGTTCCGGATAGATGTGTTATGAGAAGCCAATTGTGCATCGGACTCTTGGTTCTTTTTCATCATCTTCTCAAACATATTTTCAATTCTACCCAAATCACTTCCGGAAGAACTCGGACCTTGAGAAGGAAAGGGAGGTGGATTGTTTGGTTGTTGGTACATGGGGGGCATTTGAAAGCCTTGCCCCCGGTGGCCTTGATTTCTGCCATTATTCCACCCTCCTTGATTGTTGTTGTTGTTGCTCCAATTATTATTGTTCCCGTTCCAATTGCCTTGATTGTTCCCTTGGTTACCCCAATTGTTGCTTTGATTGTTGTTGTTCCAATTGCTACCACCTTGTTGTTGGTTATTGTTATTCCAATTACCGCCGCCTTGTTGATTGCCTTAATTGCCTTGGGGACGCCGTTGTTGATTCCCTTGATTTCCTCTATTCCCTTGGTAGTTATTGACATATTGACATTCCTCACTTTGATCATCATAGCACTCATTCGAATAACCACCAACATCATTGTTGTTGTCAAATTGCTCACCATTACCTCGAGGTTGTTGCTGCCCTCTTTGCCTCCTTTTAAGCATAGAAACACCTTCCATTGCATTGACTTGGCGCGGGTTTTGGACTTGTTGTAATTGCGCCTTCTCCAATCGATTCATTGTGGTTGTAAGCTCGGCAATAGCTTGGCCATGATCATTCAATTCCTTGTGCAAATGGATGACCGTGGGGTCACCTTGGGGTACATATGCTCGGCTTTGCCATGCCGAAGAGGTGTCGGCCATTTCATCAAGTACATCACATGCCTCTTGGTAAGAAAGTTTCATAAAGTTCCCTCCGGCTAATTGGTTCACAATGCACTGATTCGTGATGTTGATGCCCCGGTAAAAAGTTCGTTGTATCATTGCCTCGGTCATGTCGTTATTAGGGCACTCCTTCACCATTGTTCTATATCTTTCCCATATCTCGTGCAAAGGTTCCGTTGGCATTTGCTTGAAAGCTAGAATCTCATCCCGAAGGGCCGCCATATGACTTGGAGAAAAGAACTTGGCAATAAATTTGTTCGCCAATTCATCCCATGTGGTGATAGAATGATTGGGGAGCCTTTCTAACCAATCCAACGCTTTACCCCGAAGAGAGAACGGGAAAAGCCTCAATCTCAACGCATCCTCATACACGTTTGTTTGCTTGCTACCCCAGCAAGTATCTACGAACCCCTTCAAGTGCTTGTAAGCATTTTGATCGGAGGCGCCCGTAAAATACCCTCTTTGCTCGAGCAAGGTCAATATAACATTTGTGATTTGAAAGTTCCCCGCCCGGATTCGGGGAGGAACAATGGCACTTGCATTTCCTTGATTCGGCAGCACCCGAGGAACCGCTCTTGGAGGTGGCGGAGGAGGGTCTGGGACGTTTTCATTTACATTGGCATGGAGGCCTCTTCGTGGTCCTGGAGGTACAAGAGGTACCTCCTCATCTCCAATATCCTCAACCTCCTCTGCCGCAAGCACGTTTCCAAGAGGGTCGTTTGCATTTAAAGCCATAGTACCTAAGTAACCGACACAAACAAAATTAGTAAACAAGATGGAAAGAGAAGCAAAACACAAAACTAACCAAACAGATAGTCAACACCGTAAGCTCCCCGGCAACGGCGCCAAAAAGTGATCGCTGCCAACTCGACGCTACACTAAGGTAGGAAGAGCGGGTCGCAATAGCTTTTACCCGAATAGTGGTTCCGGATCGAATTTCCACAGGGATCTAGTAGTGGAGTTGTATTGTCTGTCTAGTCTAGAGATGTGTTTGTACTTCTAATGTCACTTCAAACATTTTTGGTTTTCTTTGATTTTTATTTCTACTATTATAAAACTAATGATTAAAACTAAATTATGCAACGAGAATATTGCTAAGTTGTATTTAATATAGAGAAAGGCACTAGGGTCGTGGCATTGCCTAGGTGGCTAATTAACGGGTAGATGTTACTAAGGATAGATTGACATATTTGGGGCATATGCTATAACCGTTGCACAATTGTACCCACTCTCACACCTCTCGGTAGAGAGACTGATTTTGCACAATTGACTCTCTCGTGACCAATTGGGTAGGCCAATTAGACCAAGCAACTAGGGTTCAAGTAGGGTAATTACTCTCTCGAGATTTAACCCGTTAATTGGGACTACCATTTCTCATGGGTCCATCCTAATTCCTTGTTGGGTCAATTTTGGGGTCATGGACTCTCTTTCTCAAGAAGAGTTACACCCACAAAGCTAGAATCAGTTTTTTTGCAACCACCAATCCTTAATTAAAACCTAAAATCAACCCAAATAACAAACACTCAATATCAATCTAACCTTAGATGGCAACACCCATCACTTAACCACACTAGGGTTGAGCCACAACCCTAGCTAATGGGTTTAGCTACTCATGCTAGATACAGAAATTGAAGAAATAGATGAAGAGCTAAGCATATTAATTAATTACTCAGAAGAAACTACAATAATAAAGAGCAAAAGTGCCGAAAATGGCTACAATGTCGAGTCTCACGAGCTCAGCTGCGTTCAGAATATAAAACTTAACCTAAAAATGGTAAAAGGTCCTATTTATACTAGGCTGGAAAAACTGGACAAAAATACCCCTGCAGGGTCAGTGCGGACCGCGCAAAAATGACTGCGGCCGTACTGGCTCTTGGACTCATGATCTCAGCTTCTCTGAACTTGGGGACCGCGGACCGCGTGGAAATGCAGTGCGGTCACGGTGGAAGTTGGTGCGGCCGCACAGAAATGAGCGCGGGCCGCATTGCTTGGAATTGGCAAAATTATGGCTCTCTGAATCTCTGCTCCTCGGACCGCGTAAAAGTGTAGCGCGGCCGCGGAGCCTGACCGCGGACCGTGAGAATCCAACCGCGGCCGCGTAGCATGCCCACTCATTATGCCATGTCTCTGAACCTCCTAGTGCGGCCGCATTCATTTTTACGCGGTCCGCACTAGGTTCTCTTTTCCTCAACTTACTTAGTCTTTGACACTTGAGCAGGTTTCACTCCTTTTCGAGCCGATCTTTGACATTCGTCGCTTTGTCGATCAAGCCTGCAATCAAGTACAACTTGTGAGCATTTTGGGACTATTTTGTAGCAATTTATAACCAAAGCATAGGCAAGTAGGGGCATAAAACACGTTAAAATCCTAATTTATCAAAGGGGTATCGCGTTTGCGAAGGTGTAGGAGGAGGAGGCATCGCGTTCGCGATTGGTGTTACGCGTTCGCGAAGAGGAAATTTTTGGTCAACGTATGTTTGTGCTACGTGAACACGAGAGTTGGACCGCGTTAGCGAAGAAGGAAGGTCAGGCCTGGGTAGAATGTTTTTAAGTCGTCTTGTCCGTGATATTGGGTCTATTTTCACCCATAGTTGATCATTTTGAGAGCTTTTTGAAGGAGATTAAAGAGGTATTCAAAGGGAAACGATTTGAGGTAAGATTTTTGGACTTAAAAATCGATTCCATTGTGAAATCTACCTAGAAATTCATGGAAACTTAAGCTAAAAATGGAAGAACTAGGGCTTGGAATTTTGGACTTCTGATTTGGGATTTGTAGGGTCATTTGTGGACGGATTTTGATGTTTTTGGTATGTATGTGGGGAGATAAGGAACCTATTGGTGTAAAAATTTCTGAGTTTCGAGACGTGGGCCCGAGGCTCGAGTTTTGCTAATTTCTGGATTTTTGGTATTTTTCGTTTGTTTTCGCTTGGGTTTTGTTCCCTTAGCATATTGTGATGTTCTCGTTCTGATTTTGGATAGATTCAACACACGTGGAGACCAATTCGAAGGGAAAGGCGTCGCGAGCTAGGGATTTAGCCGGTTCGAGGTGAGTAATGCTTGTAAGTGATGTTCTGAGGGTTTGAAACCCCGGATTGTGCATCGTAGTACTATGTTGAGGTGAGGCACACGTTCGATGACGAGCGTGGGGTCATGCACTATTAGGGATTTGGACTTGGTCCGTCCCGATTGATGATTTTACCGCGTATTTAATTGATAACTATTTGTTATCATCGTTTATTGGGCTGAATGCCATATTTGGGCTTCGTGCTAACTATTTGGACCCTTCGGGGCTTTTATTTGATATTCCCTTACTGTTTTGACTCATTAGTTGAACTCAGTCGTGTTAATTTCAACTGTTTTACTACTCAGCCGTTTCTACTCAGTTTTGAGATCTAAATGATATTTTAAATGATGTTTGGGCTGAGAAACACTGTTTTACTATTGCCCGAGGGGCTTGAGATGATTTTTGACTGAGTAAGGCCGAGGGCCTATACTGTGAGGAGATACTGGTACTGATTAGAGGCCGAGAGCCTGAGATATGTGCGCCATTAGGTGGCTTGATTGATATGAGCCCGAGGGCCTAGATTTGATGCCACGAGATGGCTTGTTATTGTGCTTGGGCCGTAAGGGGCCCCTCTAGGAGTCTGCACACCCCCAGTGAGCGCGGGTACCCATTGTGATGTGAGTTTGATCCCAAGGAGTTGTTACTGTTGTGAGATGTTGCCCGAGGGGCGGATGTGGTGTTACTGTGCCCGTGGGGCAAATTCCTATTTGTTTATGTTATCATAATTAACTGTCAATTACTTGTTTTATTGGTTTAAAAGAGCATTTCCTTGATTTTTACTAGTTTTACTGAAATTAATTGATTTTACTGCTTCATTATAGACTGCGATATGCTTTACGTGTTTTCTTGCTTTCAGTCATTATTTATATTCATTACTCACTGAGTTGGAGTACTCACTTTACTCCCTGCACACTGTGTGCAGATTCAGGCATAGCTGGTTACGCTCCGGAGTGTTGATTTCCTCCAGTTCCAAGCGGGCTTATTCGGAGATTACGAGGTAGTTGTTGACGTCCGCAGCCCCGTGTCTCTATTTCTCTATCATTTCTGTTCCTTTCCAAACAATTGTAGTAGTTTATGACCTTAGTAGACAGTATTATGGTTCATAGATGCTCGTGACTTGTGACACTCCGGTTAGGGCTTTGTCGGGTTGGATTTTCCCACATTGTTATTTATATTTCCGCTATCCCGTACTATTAAATCATGTTTAGACTATTTTGTGTTGCTTAACTGCTTTAAATGATGAATTGGGTTATACTGGCTGGCCTTGTCTTCACGAGCGATGCCATCACGATCGGGTTCGGGGTTAGGGTCGTGACATAGATATTTTGGTAAGTTACAAGACATTACACAAAGAAAATATCAAAAACAAAAAAAGTCTATAATGAATTTGGAAAGTTACAATATAATTCATGTATATGATATTTATATTTAAAGAATTATAAAAACTTGAAACAAAAATAAAATAAAAAAAACTTAAATCAGCATGGGATAATTGAAAAATATAAATTTATTGTACAGATAGTTTTGTCTTGAATAAATTACTATTCTGCTTCTGCTTCTCGGAAGAAGCTAGAATTTTCTGCTTCTTCCCAAAAACAAAAAAACTATTTCTGATGCTAGCCGAAAGTACTTATCTGTCTTGGCGAAATAGCTTAATTTTTTTTTATAGAAAGTACTTTTCTGAGGAAAAAAAATACTTTCGACCTCCCGGAAGTTTGGTCAAACAGGCTCTAAGTGTTTAGTAATAAATTGTAACACCAAACTTATCATTTTTCAACTTACATAAACTAGAAGCAAGTAAAAGAAAACCCAAACATTTAAAAAAAATGAAAAGATGAATATTAAAGGTTGGAAATTGGTAGGCATTTGGAGATAAATATAGGGGAAAACCGAGTCAACGCCACCGGTCGTATGTTACCACCGGAAAATTATTGCTATACCACCCTATTTATCGCATATAGTTGAAGCAGTAATTAATTTAAAAATATATCCAGATCTATCACAAGTTCTCACAAACAGTGTTTTAAAAGGCGAGGGCGTGAGGGGAGCTTTTTACTGAATACGGGACGAGGCGAAAGCCTTGAGACATGGGGCGTAAGTCCCACGGATCTTTAATTTTTTAATTTACGAATTAATAATATAGCGTTATAACACAATAAAATATAAAAGATGCATTAAAAGTTCCAGAAAGCCAAAAAGAATTAAAGAAATTCATATAAAATAAAATATTAAACATGTTTTACAAGTATAAATAATACAATACTGTTAAAATTACTATGAAATATAAATTAACTCCAACCTCTTAACTTTCAAACAATTAAAAATTATAATTTCTTAAAAATTATAGTAAATACACAATAAATAATGCATTTCAGGAAGATCAATATAAATAATGGATTAGTATTGTAACACCCCGTAAATTCGGCTTAGGTGTGAATGTGGTAAATGAGTGGTAAGGTTATATTTTGAACATGTGAAGTCCCAACGGGATGATTGTGGGTAAAATAGTTGTTTCAAAAATCAAAGTGGAAAGAGAGGTGCATAAGATTTGACAAAAATCGACTATGTAGCAGAAGGTCTTCTTCCATCAAGTTTTAGTGAAAATGTGTAACGAATTGGGGAAAACGCAAAGCATGCAAGTTGTAGGCCTTTGAAATAGCTTTCCAACGATATATTATGGAGCCCGAACGGATCTCCGTGCAAAAAGCTTTGTGGGTTTTTCGGAACAGTACGCGTATGCGCGAACACTCGCGCGAACAAGCCTCCAGGTGCGCGAACTCGCGCTTAGGAGGCAGTGTTACAGCCGTTGAGCGCGAACACTCGCGCGAACAAGCCTCCGGGTGCGCGAACTCGCATGTGGGGGGTCGTTTTAAAGCTATATTTCGTCCCCACAGCCCCAAAACATAAAAACTTGCTCTAGAAAGGGGAACTCTCAAAAACCTAACTCCTTAAGGGTCCTTCCACCACCCAAGGTAAGTTCTAATGGTGATTCTAAGTTAATTTCACTTTTCCAACTTCTTATTAACATGGTTAAACCCTCCATATCATTAGATATTCGATTGGGACATCATTGTTGAGAGAAGGAAGCCTAGAACTCGAAAATCAAGGGTTTGAACTTCGAAAAGGTAATGTCTTCACCCTCTAATTGATTCTAGCATTGGTTTAATGATTATAAATCCTAGTTCATAAGACATGAGTTGTTGGGGTTGATAGAAAAGCATGAACGATTATAGGGTTGGGGTGTTGAGTGTTGATTATTGGTTAAGAGTGTTGTTTGCCTTATGGGTGATGAAGAATAATGTTGGTGTAATCATCTTGAAAAACCCTTGGAATTTAATCTAGGAACAAGGAGAATGGGTTGTTGGTTGTAGAGACACCATTTAATAAGGACTATGAAGCTTTATTTTTACCAAGTGTTGACAAAATGCTTAAGTGACCAAAACATGAGCATTATAGCTAATGTGGAACCCCTTTGACTTGTATTGGCTATAGATTTGAAGTTGAAAGGATTGACAAACGTTGTATTACGCTCAAGAGCAGGAAGTTAAGGTATGTAAGGCTAACTCTTTACGTTTGGGAATGTCTATGATTCTCCCTACGTCCCATTCATTATGATCATTACCAGTCTCCTCATAAAGGAACTATGCCTTAGATCCCTGATCAGTAGTAGGACTTCTATTCTCTAGATGGCATAGTCTCATAATCATTCGATATTCTATGAGTTTCAGTTATGACAAATCAACTTGTTATGAATACTCATCCCAGTTTAATCCTATTCACTATTTCAGTATCATGTAACCCAGTATGGCTCATTATTTCAGTATCATGTATTGTAATATGATTCTCAGTTCCTGATTTTATATTCTTGAATGTTGAACACCTGTATTTGGGCCTGGCGCAGTTTATGCTTTTATGCATCTTTGGGGCCTGAGGCGGCAGTTATGTATACGTATACTTGGGCCCGAGCCGCAGTTGTGCACATATATATATATGTATATATATATATATATATGTATATATATATATATATATATATATATATATATATATATATTGGGCCTAGGCCGCATTTTATTATTCAGTTAAACAGGTTGTTCATCATTCAGAAGAGGGAGTATTCACATCCTTACTTCCTTCTTCAGTTATCAGTTTATCAACTAGCAGTTCAGTTTCAATTTCAGTATTTACAGTTCTTTTGTTCAGCTATTTTACATACCAGTACAATTCAAATGTACTGACGCCCCTTTTGCCCGGGGCCTGTATCTCGCGATGCAGGTAACGATTTACAGGTCGACGATTCAGCTTGCTAGGACATCTCGTATCAGCTATTGGTGAGCCCTAGTCTTTCGGGGCCTTATCTCTCTTTTGTTTTAGTCATTATAGTATTTCAGTTAATAAGGTATACCGGGGACCTTGTCCCAATAAAAAGTTAGCGTTTTCAGTATTCTTTAGAGGCTTCGTAGACTATAACCCAGTCAGCCAGATATTAGCAGGCTTTCATGTGTTAGCCTTGTCGGCTACTTGTTTATACTTGCAGACCTTTCAGTATTTTTTCGCATCTATGATATTTCAGTCAGACTTTTTAGCAGACTATCATGATTTACATTTACCTCTAGCTCATAGTTATACCACATGTTGATCCAGCCATACAGTTGGTTCGCTCGGTCGCATGCAGTCAGGCACCGAGTGCCGTGTTACGCCCAGGCCATAGTTCGGGGCGTGACAAAGTTTGGTATCAGAGCCCTAGGTTCAAGAGTCCTAGGGAGTCTATGAAGTCGTGTCCAGTGGGGTCTCTTTTATGTGTGTGTGCGCGCCACACATGTAAACAGTTGACCACCAAGACATCTAGGATTGTTCCATTTCTTTCATACTCTACATCGTGCAGTTAGAGCTATGCTTTCAGGAAGCTTTCTAACCCGTGCGAATTGCGTATTTCAGAAAAATGCCTGCAAAATGAAAGTACACCAGGATGGCCTCAGCTACTTGCCAGGGGGCCACAGCTAATGCTGCTCAGGAGGAGGACACTCCGGCCCAGGGGGTTGCACCGGGTTCAGTGCCCAGTGCTTCAGACATGGATGTCAGGGGAGCTATCCAGTTGCTCACCCAAATTGTTGCTACCCAGGCTCAAAGGCAGGGGACCAGTGGTGTTCATGAGACGGGTAGTTCCAGGTCTTGGGAATTCCTCAACATGAAACCTCCCGTCTTCACAGGCTCCAAAAAGGATGAGGATCCGCAGAACTTCATTGATGAGGTTCAGAAGATATTTCGAGTGATGCATGCTACAGACACTGAGGCAGCAGAGCTTGTTGCGTACCAGCTGAAGGATATTGCCAACACTTGGTGTGAAACATGGGAAGAGTCCCGAGGGGAGGATGTGGATCCTACGACTTGGAAAGAGTTTGCAGATGCGTTCCTGGAGCACTTTCTACCCATTGAGGTTTTGGAAGCTAAGTCTTTGGAGTTTGAGAGACTCAGACAGAATGATATGAGTGTGAATGAGTACTACCTCAAGTTCGTCTCTCTGGCCAAGTATGCTCCATAAATGGTACGTGATATGAGGGCCAGAGTTAGGCGGTTTGTGTTGGGGCTTTCAGATGATTTGTTTGCTGATGCTAATATAGCTGCTCAGAATAATGACATGACCATCACTAAGATGGTTGCCTTTGTTCAAGAGAACGAAGACAGGTTGAAGGAAGAAGAGCGGCTAAGAGAGAGAAGGAGAGGGAATTCAGCAAGAGAGCTAAGTCTGCAGGAAATTTCAGCCATGGGGGATCTCAAGCAGGAGGCAATTGCCAGTTCTTCAGGAAATCAAAATCAGGACCCGCTCCTCTTCAGCTAATGCACCGGTTCAGAGGTCAAAGTTTAACAAGAAAAACCAAAATTTCAGAACAGCAGACTCACAGTCACACGCTAGTGTGCGCTATAGAGTCCCTGGTCATCCTATTTGCAACACGTGTGGTAAGAGGCACCCAGGGTTGTGTCGTTTGGGCACAAATGGTTGCTTTGGGTGCGGTCAGCAGGGCCACTTCTTGAGGGATTATCCATCGGCAAAGCAGAACAATGGAGGCAATGTAGCTCAGTCCACTAATTCAGCAGCCCATCATAACTTTCAGGCTCAGCAAGGGCGCGGCGCAGCAAAGTCTAATAATGCAGGCGGTTGTGTGAACCCTTTGAAGTGTCCACTCCAATTGGAGAATCAGTTATAGCAAGGTGTATCTATAGGAGATGTCCAGTTAAAGTGCGTCATCGTCTTACTGTAGCAGACTTAGTAGAATTGGAGATGTTAGACTTCGATGTGATCATGGGCATGGATTGGTTAGAGTCATGTTATGCCAAAGTGGGTTGTAGAACCAAAATAGTAAGTTTTGAATTTCCCGGTGAACCAGTCTTAGAATGGAAGGGTGATGCAGTAACACCTAGGGGTAGGTTTATTTCATACCTTAAAGCTAGAAAGATGATCTCCAAGGGATATATCTATCACCTGGTTCGAGTTAAGGATGCAGATGCTCAAATCCCCACTCTCCAGTCGGTACCTATTGCGAATGAGTTTCCAGAAGCGTTTCCCGAAGATCTCCCTGGAATCCCTCCCGATAGAGAGATCGACTTTGGAATTAATCTACTTCCAGGCAATAAGCCGATATCTATTCCGCCTTACAGAATGGCTCCAGCAGAGTTGAAAGAGCTAAAAGTCCAGTTGAAAGATCTTCTAGATAAGGGATTTATAAGGCGAAGTGTCTCACCTTGGGGCGCACCGGTCTTGTTTGTGCGAAAGAAGGATGGGTCTTTGCGTATGTGCATTGACTATCGTCAGTTGAATAAAGTCACCATCAAGAACAAGTACCCTCTTCCCAGAATAGATGATTTATTTGATCAACTTCAGGGTGCCCAGTGTTATTCCAAGATTGACCTCAGATCGGGATACCATCAGTTGAAGGTTAAGGAAGTTGATATTCCAAAAATAGCTTTTAGGACTCGATATGGGCATTTCGAATTTTTGGTAATGTCATTCGGTTTAACGAATGCACCAGCAGCTTTCATGGACCTGATGAATAGGGTCTTCAAGCCTTATCTTGATTTGTTTGTTATCGTGTTTATTGATGACATCTTGATTTATTCCTGTAGCGAGACTGACCATGCCGAACATCTCAGAATTGTGTTGTAGACACTGCAGGATCACAGGCTATATGCAAAATTTTCTAAGTCTGAGTTCTGGTTGAAATCAGTAGCGTTTTTGGGCCATGTCATGTCAGGGGAAGGCGTGAAGGTGGACTCTCAGAAAATAGAGGCAGTGAAGAATTGTCCTAGACCCACCTCAGTATCCGATATAAGAAGTTTCTTGGGTCTAGCAGGCTATTACAGGCGTTTGGTAGAGGGATTTTCTTCTATCTCATCCCCTTTAACTAGATTAACTCAGAAGAAAGTCAAGTTCAATGGTCGGACGCGTGCGAGAAAAGTTTTGAGGAGCTAAAGAAGAGGTTGACTTCAGCTCCAGTCCTGACACTACCGGAAGGAACCGAGGGGTTCGTTGTTTATTGTGATGCTTCAGGGGTTGGTCTTGGGTGTGTATTAATGCAGCACGGTAAAGTCATAGCCTACGCGTCGAGACAACTCAAGGCTCATGAGAAGAATTATCCGACTCATGATCTTGAATTAGCAGCTGTGGTGTTTGTGCTTAAGATCTGGCACCATTATTTGTATGGGGTACATGTTGACATTTTTACAGATCACAAGAGCCTCCAGTACATCTTCAAGCAAAGAGAATTAAATCTACGTCAGAGAAGGTGGTTTGAATTACTTAAAGATTATGATGTTGATATCCTCTATCATCCAGGAAAAGCAAATGTTGTAGCCAATGCTCTCAGCCGGCGGTCTATGGGCAGCTTAGCTCATGTTGAGGCAGACAAGCAAGCTATGGTGAAGGAAGTCCACCGCTTAGCAAGTCTAGGAGTTCGACTTTTGGACTCCGAAGATAGTGGCGTTGTTCTCCAGAACAGGGCTGAATCCTCCTTAGTAGCTGAAGTGAAGGAAAAACAGTTCAGTGATCCATACTTATTGCAGCTGAAGGAGGGAATTCACAAACACAAGACTATGGCTTTTGAACAAGGGAGAGATGATGGTACCTTGAGATACAGAGGCAGACTATGTGTTCCAAACGTAGATGGGCTCAAAGAGAGGATTATTTCAGAAGCCCACAATTCTAGGTATTCTATTCACCCTGGTTCCACAAAGATGTTTCACGAACTTAAAGAGGTTTATTGGTGGAACGATATGAAAAAGAATATAGCAGATTTCGTGGCTAAGTGTCCAAATTTCAAGCAGGTCAAAGTCGAACACCAGAGGCCTGACGGTTTAACTCAGAATATAGAAATTCCCATTTGGAAATGGGAGATGATAAACATGGACTTCATAACCGGTCTACCTCGCTCGTTCTGGAAGCATGATTCGATTTGGGTTATTGTAGATCGACTTACCAAGTCAGCTCACTTCTTGCCAGTAAAGGCTACAGATTCGGCCGAGGATTATGCCAAGTTGTATATCAAAGAAATTGTCCGATTGCATGGGACTCCCTTGTCCATTATCTCAGATCGTGGTGCGCAGTTCACAGCAAACTTTTGGAAATCCTTTCAGAAGGGATTGGGCACAAGGGTGAACCTCAGCACCGCTTTTCACCCTCAGACAGATGGACAGGCGGAATGCACCATTCAGACTCTGGAGGATATGTTGAGGGCGTGTGTTATTGATTTTAAAGGTAGTTGGGACGATCATCTACCTCTCATTGAGTTTGCTTACAATAACAGTTATCACTCCAGTATCAAGATGGCACCGTATGAAGCTTTGTATGGGCGAAGGTGCAGATCACCAATTGGTTGGTTCGAAGTCGGAGAAACGGAGTTGTTAGGACCCGATTTGGTCTATCAGGCTATGGAGAAAGTCAACTTAATACAAAGGCATTTGAAGACGGCTCAAAGTCGCCAAAAGTCCTATCCGGACGTGCAGCGTAGGGACTTAGATTTCCAAGTTCATGATTGGGTGTTTTTGAAAGTATCGCCCATGAAAGGCGTTATGAGATTTGGGAAGAAGGGGAAACTTAGTCCCCGCTATATTGGTCCATATAGAATCCTGCGAAGGATCGGACATGTGGCTTATGAGTTGGAATTGCCACAAGAACTAGCTGTCGTACACCCAGTGTTCCATGTGTCCATGTTGATGAAATTCATGGGAGACCCGTCACTTGTGGTTCCTACAGAGGTTATAGGGGTTAAAGACAGCCTATCTTATGAAGAAATTCCAGTAGCTATTCTTGATCGTCAAATTCGCAAGCTCAGAACTAAGG
Source organism: Nicotiana attenuata (assembly GCF_001879085.1). Lineage (NCBI taxonomy): Eukaryota > Viridiplantae > Streptophyta > Magnoliopsida > Solanales > Solanaceae > Nicotiana > Nicotiana attenuata. Next base: position 46,499 of record NW_017675769.1, read on the forward strand.
AAATTGCTTCAGTAAAAGTGTTTTGGAGGAATCAAAAGATTGAAGAGGCTACATGGGAAGCCGAGGAGGACATGAAGTCCAGATATCCCCATCTCTTTGAAGGGCAAAAGGAAAATGTGGAAGGTAATTGACCTTTCCATTCAGTTCTTATATTATAATCTCCATGTTCTTCAGTATTTACTCAGCTTAGTATTTAGTGATCACGTGCTCATTCAGTTGGATACACATGTATTCATGATATTTCAATATTCGCATATCATCATCACACCCGTTTAATGTCCATAGATAGTCATAGTTGCAACCAGGACCATCATTCGAGGACGAATGATTTCCCAAGGGGGAGATAATGTAACACCCCGTAAATTCGGCTTAGGTGTGAATGTGGTAAATGAGTGGTAAGATTATATTTTGAACATGTGAAGTCCCAACGGGATGATTGTGGATAAAATAGTTGTTTCAAAAATCAAAATGGAAAGAGAGGTGCATAAGATTTGACAAAAATCGACTAAGTTGCAGAAGGTCTGTCTTCCATCAAGTTTTAGTGAAAATGTGTAAGGAATTGGGGAAAACGCAAAGCATGAAAGTTGTAGGACTTTGAAATATCTTTCCAACGATATATTATGGAGCCCGAACGGATCTCTGTGCAAAAAGTTATGTGCGTTTTTCGGAACAGTACGCGTATGCGCGAACACTCGCGCGAACAAGCCTCCAGGTGCGCGAACTCGCGCGTGGGAGGCAGTGTTACTGCTGTTGAGCGCGAACACTCGCGCGAACAAGCCTCCAGGTGCGCGAACTCGCGCGTGGGGGGTCGTTTTAAAGCTATATTTCGTCCCCCACAGCCCCAAAACATAAAAACTTGCTCTAGAAAGGGGAACTCTCAAAAACCTAACTCCTTAAGGGTCCTTCCACCACCCAAGGTAAGTTCTAATGGTGATTCTAAGTTAATTTCACTTTTCCAACTTCTTATTAACATGGTTAAACCCTCCATATCATTAGATATTCGATTGGGACATCATTGTTGAGAGAAGGAAGCCTAGAACTCGAAAATCAAGGGTTTGAACTTCGAAAAGGTAATGTCTTCACCCTCTAATTGATTCTAGCATTGGTTTAATGATTATAAATCCTAGTTCATAAGACATGAGTTGTTGGGGTTGATAGAAAAGCATGAACGATTATAGGGTTGGGGTGTTGAGTGTTGATTATTGGTTAAGAGTGTTGTTTGCCTTATGGGTGATGAAGAATAATGTTGGTGTAATCATTTGAGACCTTGGAATTTATCTAGGAACAAGAGAATGGGTTGTTGGGTGTAGAGACACCATTAATAAGGACTATGAAGCTTTATTTTTACCAAGTGTTTGACAAAATGCTTAAGTGACCAAAACATGAGCATTATAGCTAATGTGGAACCCCTTTGACTTGTATTGCTATAGATTGAAGTTGAAAGGATTGACAAACGTTGTATTACGCTCAAGAGCAGGAAGTTAAGGTATGTAAGGCTAACTCTTTACGTTTGGGAATGTCTATGATTCTCCCTACGTCCCATTCATTATGATCATTACCAGTCTCCTCAGAAAGGAACTATGCCTTAGTTCCCTGATCAGTAGTAGGACTTCTATTCTCTAGATGGCATAGTCTCATAATCATTCGATATTCTATGAGTTTCAGTTATGACAAATCAACTTGTTATGAATACTCATCTCATCTAATCCTATTCACTATTCCAGTATCATGTAACCCAGTATGGCTCATTATTTCAGTATCATGTATTGTAATATGATTCTCAGTTCCTGATTTTATATTCTTGAATGTTGAACACCTGTATTTGGGCCTGAGGCCGCAGTTTATGCTTTATGCATCTTTGGGCCTGAGGCTGCAGTTATGTATACGTATACTTGGGCCAGAGGCCGCAGTTGTGCACATATATATATATATATATTGGGCCTGAGGCCACAGTTTAATATTCAGTTAAACAGGTTGTTCATCAATCAGAAGAGGGAGTATTCACATCCTTACTTCCTTCTTCAGTTATCAGTTTATCAGCTAGCAGTTCCGTTTCAGTTTCAGTATTTACAGTTCTTTTGTTCAGCTATTTTACATACAAGTACAATTCAAATGTACTGACGCCCCTTTTGCCCGGGGCCTGTATCTCGCGATGCAGGTAACGATTTACAGGTCGACGATTCAGCTTGCTAGGACATCTCGTATCAGCTATTGGTGAGCCCCAGTCTTTCGGGGCCTTATCTCTCTTTTGTTTTAGTCATTATAGTATTTCAGTTAATAAGGTATACCGGGGACCTTGTCCCGGTAAACAGTTGGCGTTTTCAGTATTCTTTAGAGGCTTCATAGACTATAACCCAGTCAGCCAGATATTAGCAGGCTTTCATGTGTTAGCCTTGTCGGCTACTTGTTTATACTTGCAGACCTTTCAGTATTTTTCCGCATCTATGATATTTCAGTCAGACTTTTTAGCAGACTATCATGATTTACATTTACCTCTAGCTCATAGTTATACCACATGTTGATCCAGCCATACAGTTGGTTCGCTCGGTCGCATGCAGTCAGGCACCGAGTGCCGTGTTACGCCCAGGCCATAGTTCGAGGTGTGACAAGTATGTTAGCAGGATCTACAAGAGCTAAAAATTACCCAATTTTAATACAGATGTTATGTAGTTAGAGTTGTTAAAACTGATAACATTTAGAGCTCCTTGTTATTATTTGTTTTTTGAGAGCTAGAGAGATTCTGATCCCAGTGGATTGGAACAGCTGGCTGCTCTTAGTTTGTAAATTGGTTGTTTTATTATGGTAATGTTCACAAATTATTGCCACACAAAAAATTACACAATAAATTTTTCGGTACTGTAATTTAAAATATTACTCCTTCATGAGTAAATGTAAAATTATTTTTAAATAGAAAAATAAAAATTGTATGATAATTTTGAGAGACATAGAACTAAGGCATGAAGATCTATCAAATAAAGATATAAATTTTGGTTATCTATTTTTAGAAGAAATATTCAAATGATATTCACCCTCACTATGTTCTCAATTAGTAAATATGCAAAAATATGTTTTGTAATTTGAGTTATTCACAATTTTCATATTTCTATAGATAAAAGTAATTTTAATCATTCATTTGTTAAAGAATTTTGATAGTTAACAGTGCAAATTAGTGAATTCAACACATGATTTGTATTGGAATTGTTGGGCGAGTTCCGAGTGTTGGTGTTAGGCGTGTTTAGGGCGCACCGTCGGGCGCTTGGGGGCGTAAGCGTCAGAGAACTAAGCCCCACACATGAGGCTCAAGGCGTTTTGATAGTGCCCCGCCCCGGGGTGAGCCCGATGTGAGTCCCAGAAAGCATTTTAAAACAGTGCTGAATAATGACAGATTTATAAGACATGTTTGTGTTGTTCAGTTATTCAGAATGTCTAACGAATTGACAAGATTTGATATTATATTTCTACTACCTATCATATTCAATTGGTCACAAATCTAATCGAATTATAATGACTTGTGTTTCAAAAAAATAACCTTTCCCAATTTCACGCGCTTTGCCATATTTCCTTTTTCTTCTTTTTTCATTTTTGGGTGACAGGAACTAGGATTAGAAGACAGTAGGTGTCACAATTTTCTTTAATGCATACTCTACTTTATAATGACTATTAGATGAAGATTGCCCGTGCTATGGCACGAGCCCAACATATTGCATTCTGCTTGTTTTTTTCTAAGTGTTGATCCGGTGCCAATGAAATAGTGTTGCATCTGTAGATAAGAGATTGGATTATCATAATCGGTAGGCTTTTCCATACATCATACAAAATGATAGGATGGTACAATTAAAAAGTTATTCTAAAAGATAAAGCGCCGCAAGATTCTCTAGAGGCCATTCCGAGAATCATAAAATTTAATGTCAGTGCTCTATAAAAGAGGAGTGTACGAAGCTGTATCCCCATTACTGAGGACTACAGGTTGTCTCTTAACCATTTTAGTGCACCATTCACGACAGACCTGCGATCACAAACCTTTACTTAGGAGCAAGAAATAATGGCAACGGGAAAAACAAAATTAGAGCACTTGATTTTTAAGGGAAACTAAACCAAAACGTGGATAGATCAATTATTGCAGATTAAGACAATGCCATGGTGCAAATTTTATTGTGAAACCAAAGTACAACACCGAGCTAAAATATACACGTACAAGTAAATTGTCATTCTATCATGGCTCAGTGAAATTGTCATTCTATCATGGCTCGGTGAAGGTAAGTAATGTCTATTTTCTGGCATGTTTGCTCAATTCATAAAGCAAAACCATTTTACATGGTTAATGATATGGGAGAATTCCGTGGTTCTTCGAAGAAGAGGAGGATGACGGGGGCTCTTTAGTGAGACGGCCTCGAGCTCGAAGACATATCATTTCTGATGACGAGGCTGAAACATCCCCCGCTAATCTGTGTCTCTCACCGAGCCTACTGAAGCCCCGGTGGTAATTCCCATATCTGATGATGACGTAGCTCCCCTAGATACTCGTGAATCCATTGAACAACTTTTCATCAGTGGCTTTGGTAGTGGAAGTTTGGGGCCCGTTTTAGATGAAACTCCCCTAGGCTCTTTTTCAACTCCCGTGCCTATGATTTCTTCCTTACCAACCCCAGCTGTTTCTGTTCCTTCTTTTACTATTTTTACTTCTTCTACCGCTCCTTCTTTGACAATTCCCCCTCCTATCATTCATCATACGGAAGTGGGCTCTTCAAGTAGAAGTGCCGCCATGAGGAGGGTAACTATTGAAATTCCTGCTGATAGCAGCCTTTTGAGAAAGTCAGGTCAGGCGGATGTATGGCTAGAGACTTTAATTGGCCCAATTGAAAAAGCAAAGCTGGAGAGCCATAGTTCCCTGACCCTAATGAATGATATCGTGCACGCCACTTTGAAGGTATTTTCCTTCTCTCCTTTCTTTACTTAACAACATAAGCACCTAACCAAGCGCTAAACACTTTCCAAGAAAAAATCCTAATTAAAGAGTAATGTCAAGAAATTTACCCAGCAAAATCTATTAACTTCTTCGGTGGATCATCTTGATCTTCTGATGACTCATTGATTTTTGTTGTACTTGAATTTGAATCTACTGGAGTTTCTGTTGTTTTAGCTGCAAAGCAGAAAAAGACGATTCAACTTTTATGCTAGAGGAATTGACTGACTATAAATGGGATATTCATTTTGACACCCAAGTGCCATGGCTTTTAGTTTACTCAACTTGATCATATTCCTAATTAAGAATTTCTAGCCTTTGATATTGAGAGTGAATTCAGAACATGATTTTCTTATCCTCGGAGTGAAAGTACTTCTTCTTTGGAACAGTTGTACAAAGAAAGGTTTTTTTTTTTTTTAAGCAAATCCACTAGGCAGGTGCCTAATAAGGGGGACAATAGCACCAGTAGTGTTGCCTCTATGCCTTGGCTATATATCACTCCTCTGCGCCTCACATTGCCCTTATGGCAGCCTCATGTAGAGGACTCATGGTGTAGCTACCGGCAAAGTCTCACGAGGGCTTATAATCTCATAACCATTTGGATATCTTTCCAAAGGCATAGGACTAGAGCAACACGAACCGGGCTAAACCTTACCTTACTAATCCTATTGAGGCAAATAAAAAGCCTCACCTACTAACATGCATGCAAAAAGAAGGAACTAGCTAGAACTAAATAGACTATGATCATCACAGAGTTTATAACATACTCTGTGATGATGTTACATAGAACTATACAAATGTGATGGTAAAATAAAAATATGTAGAAATAACAGTGATGGTCTTTCTTCTCTATTGTTGTGAAATCTTCAACTTGTAGACTCTTGTCTTCTTCATCGACCCTTTTCAAAATATCTTTAAAATTCATGATTTTTTCTTTGAGCGATTGGCTTTGTGGATGTTGTTTGAGTGGCCTGTTTTTGTTTTGCAATTCTCATTGGGAGTCTCCTTATGTTTACATCTTCGTTTACCCTGCCGTCCCAACTTTTATCCCTTGTACAAGACTTCTTGGTTTTTCCGCTATGCATAGGTGATAAATCACCTTTTCTTGCTGCCTCTACTCTACACTGTTGTAACATTGCATCTTCCTCTCCTTCTTCATACAAGTCTCTCCCCAAGTGCACTGGTTGTGGAAAATTTTGGTCTATACCAAGTGACATCAATGTATTTCCATCCTAAGATTTAGCCACTATTGCCTTGCTTTGTTTTTATTCTGTGAGTTGCATTTTGTTTCTGCTTCTACTCATGCGTCCAGTGCTACCAGCAGTAGGATTTAAAGAATTAATTGGATTGGTACTTACCATTGCATCCAATAACTTCCTCTCCTCTAATGAGATAACAGTATTGGTTGTCACAAGCTGCTGCTGCCCCTTCTTTTGAGCTGTCACTGGAGTGGCCCGCTTGAATTCTTCAGTATGAACCAACCTTCCAGCTACTGCTGCATTTGATTCGATTTGCTGCTGCTGCCCAAATTTCTTTGCTACTGCTTCTCCTTTTAACTCAGATTTACGATCATCAGTAGGCGTAAAAGCTGAGTCGTTTAACTGCTGCTGTTGCACACTAGGTGTGATTGTTACTACCTTTTCACTTGAATTACCACCTGGAATACCCTGCTTGGTGAGTACTGCTGCCTTTTGAATCAGATTTCCAGTTGCTGCATTTTGAATAGCAGGAGTTTTGGAATTTTTGGGGATGAATTCAGGGGCATTGAGGTTCAAATTACTCTTGGGACTTACTGCTGGTACTCGATCAGGTTTTATCATTGCTGATGAGTCGATCTCCTCACCTGCACTATCATGATTTACCTCTTGATCATCCTCTTCACTCGAATTTCCAGCATATGCATCACCATAGTCTTCATCATCCTCATATTCACGTTGGGATGCCCATAGTTTAGATTTAATTGTCATTTCCCTCAAATTAGCCTTTATCAATTCATTGTTATTTCCAGATGACAACATCAACTCACCTCCATATTCACCACATGACTCTAAGNGAAAATTTTGATATCGGGGGGCCGGAATGGAATTCCGGGAATTGGAGTAGGTCTGTGGTGCCATTTTATGACGTGTGTGCAAAATTTGAGGTCAATCGGACGTGGTTTGGTAGGTTTCGGCATCGTTTGTGGAATTTGAAAGTTTAGAAGTTCTTTAGGCTTGCATCCAGGTGTAATTTGGTGTTTTTTATGTCGCTTTGAGTGATTCAAAGGTTCGACTACGTTTGCATGGGGTCATATGACTTGTTGGCATGTTTGGTTGAGGTCCCGGGGGCCTCGGGAGGTTTCGGACTTGGTTTTGGAATTGAATGAGCAGCTGAAGTGCTGCTGTTGCTGGTGTATTGAAGGAGAAATTATAGCAGAAGCTTTTTGCACTTCGCGAACACGAAGTATGGACCGTTTCGGGAGGAGTATCCCTAAGTAGTATATTTAAGTTGTCATTTAAGGATTTTAGCCCATTCTCTCATATTTTGAACCCTAGACTTGGAGAGGGGTGATTTTGCTTGGTTATTTCGTGTAAAACTAAGGGGTAAGTGATTTCTACTCATTTATGATATTATTTCAGGAATCTACAAGGATTATTAGTCTTTTGGAAACAGCCTNGTTCTAATGGTTACGAATCACAATTGATGCATGTCACAGTAAATCTCACTTGGCCTTCATCCTCCTAACGCTAATACAATGAGCAATTGATGAGAAACTCAAGTAGCTCTGAGCGGGTTAGAGCTGTTGTTCAGGGAAATTATCTCATTAATTGCAACTCCAAAATAGCTAAAGTTATAGTCACAACTGCAAATGTATAATTGGTACATTAATAGTACTTTTTTTAGTCCTTAGCTGGAGATGATACATTAACAGGGGAAGGGAATCAGATTATGTAGACATTTCTCTAATTTACATCCCTTTTCTCTCTGATAACCAGATAACATGCAGACACATGAGAGAACTCAGAACAATTATAAATACTATTCTGAGCTACTCTAGCAGGCACCAGCTCTACCTCCTATGTCAGCTAAGTCTTGATTTAGCTTATCTTCACTGGCCACGACAAAGGTTAGTGTAGAAGCCATAGTAGACATTTATTGTTACATGTAATTCCTTGAAAACAAAAATTGTAACACATCAATTTTATATGCAATACCTCCATCTGCTTATATTCACTTTCTATTTTCCGCATACCGAGGAAACAGACTATTGTACCATCCAATTCATAAAAAGCATAATATGAAGCACATTTCATAGTCAAAATGCATGACAAGAAAGCAAAGGCACCAGAGAAGGCAAGAACAGTGGAGCCTCAATGAATGACGTCTTCTTGTGAAATGCCTAACAATTCTTAGCCTGATATGGGAAATCGTTTTCTATCACTCATGCAAAATCTTCTACTATATCTTCTACGCTAGCCCTTCCAAATTGCATGCATGTGGATGCAATCATTCCCTACTCTTCAATCTCTCCTAATTTAAGTGACAACCCTCCTTCTTACAATGCCAAAACTACCACTAAACAACCGGAGGAGATATATACAGACTCATTCAAATCCTCTGTCCCCCTCGTCCAATGAATATGGCAAATCTTCTACCACTCCTACAACAACTTCCAAATACCCCAACTGATTAGTTAGCACACAGCTGGAGGGCATGTCTGCTTTTAAAGGATAATTTGGTCATTTCAGGGTAAATGAGGTATCATAATTGGCTAAAACAAATTAATGCGCTACAAACTTTGAACTGCCTTGACTAAATTCCCCACGTGATGTACTTCTATTTTGAAAATGTATGGGCCCATAGAATACAACTGTCTCTCATGCCGCCTTTTACTCTTAGACATTGGTGTTGGAGCTTGTGCCCAACTTCCTTGGTTAATATGACAGGTTTAGTGTATCAAACCTTTAAAATATTCTTATATATTTATTTCACTGAGGATATATTAACTGATAAAATTTTATAAATTTCATATTTTATTAGTTATTGTTATTTTGTATTACAATTTTATTTAAATAAATTAAAACAGTTTATGTTACTAATATCTAATAGATTATTTAAATTTAATCAAATCTAAATGCACAATTCGCTTACCATGTAGTTCGAAATTTTACACAAACTTCTATTTTCATTTTTTATTTGAACAAAAAATCATGCTTATACTACAATAAGACTTCTTAATAACAATCTCAGTTGTTCCGATATATTTTAGCATCTATAGTAAAGTATTATTATATAAAATATATATTATAACATAATATGAAACAATGATCCCAATAAAACTTGACCAATATAGTAAAGTATTATTATAGATGATGAATATTATAGGAATATTTTACTGTATTACAATACTACAGTAACGAATACATAAATATTCATTAAACAAAAAGTTTGTTAATATGGTATAAACTATTTTCATGTAAAATGTACTTTTCTAAATGTTATAATGATAGAGTGCACACGAGAAGTGATATTGAGTATCAAAGAGAATATAATTTTTCAAATTTTATGAGAGAACAACTATGAGATTTTTTTATTAAATAATTTTCGGATCTTAGACACGAATATAGGAGTTCTACTAATGAGTGAGATTTTTCATTTAAGACGCAAATAAACAATTGTAACCTTTCTAGCTCAACAATAGGTTTATGTTTAAAGATGTAACTAAATCAGCAGTAACCATATCCAAGTAGAATACAAAATCAAGTTATTAATTTATTCTTAATTTAGCCAATCTAAAGTTTCTATGCAAATTCCAAAAAATATGTCCCTGGCTTATCAATGTGATAACATAAGGAAGAAAAAGCAATCTTAAACTACTTAGGCTACTCAACACATTGAGAGGGTGTTTGTCTAAGCTTATAAGCTGGTCAAACTGGCTTATAAGCACTTTTTGAATTATCTACGCGTTTGGTAAAATTAAAAGTGCTTATAAGCCAAAAATAAGCCAAAAGCCATAAGTTGGTCTCCCCCAACTTATCAAATTTCAGCTTATAAGCACTTTAGGTTTGACCAAAATATTTACTATTCTATCCCTAAAATACTTCTTTTTATAACAAACTCTTTGTATACCCAATTTTTTAGCTGCTTATTATTAATTTCAACACTTTTATCCAAACATGTAACTGCTTATTTTTTAAATCAGCTTCAGCACTTAAAAGTGCTTTTCAACACATATGCTTATCAGCTACTCTAAATCAGCTAAGCCAAACGGGCTCTAACTCATTTTTCAAAAATTTAAGCTCCCGTTCTACCATAAAATTTAGGAGCCTTTTTCAAATTTTCTTTTCAAATATATGTTTGTTTATAGATTCTAACCATTTTTAGTGGGCATTTGGACATAAGAATTGTAAACTTTCATTAAAAAAAGTGAAAAAAAAAATTCAGTGGAAAATGGTCTTTGAAAATTAGAGTTGTGTTTGGACATGAATATTATTTTGGGTTGTTTTTGAAGTTTTGTGAGCGATTTGAGTGAATTTTGAAAAATAGGTTTTTGGGATTTTTCAAATTTTCGAAAAGTTTCAAAATTTTTCGAAAAACAATGATTTCGAAAAACAATGATAAATTTTTCGAAAAAAAGTGATTTTTTTATGTCTGTATACAGTCGAAATCAGGCACGCCTGATTTCCCAGGCTCGAGGGATCGCCTTATGTCCGAATTCTAATAAGCTCGAGTTCGAGGTCGACAGACTAGACTCGAGCTCGAGGACAGAATGCAATGCTCGAAGATAGGAATGCGAGGAATACCGAAGTTAAGTATGCTCGACCCCGAAATTGTACCGTTATGGGTTTGTAACAGAATGAGCTAGATTCCTACCACGTTCCCATGATCATGGCGCAAATCTCGGAATAGAATTGTACAATTTCGTACTAGGCGGTTAGACAGTTGTACCAATAATATTTCTTACTGTAAATAGAAATGTACCTCATTTAGGGTTCCCCTATTATATAAAGGGGACCCCAATCATTTGTAACATCATCTAATCATTGGCAAAGAACATACTCTCTACTTTTCTCTCAATGTTCATCAGAATTGTCCTCTCTCTTTACTATTCTTATTTTATTGTTCCTGGTTCATCTCGAGGTCACTAAGCTCGAGGTCACCACTGCTGAGTAACATTGGTTTGATTAAATCACATCTTCTCTTCTTTACAAACCCGACGATAATTTACCAGAAAAAGGAAACATCACTAGTAAAAAAGGAAGTCCACTTATCATAACTTGAAGCTTCAAGGTAAAGTGTACCTTCTTCAATTAGGCCCTTCAAAGCCCACAAGTCAGACATGATTGGCCCTCCACCTCTACCCAAAAGTAAATTTAACCACATTAGTCCATATATTAAGAAAGAGATTCAAGCATCTGAACACATGTAGAGTAAAACTAAAACCAATTAAAGATGTTAATGCCAACTTGCCCGTGATGACCCAAAGGGTCATCACCTGTTTCCTCATTCGTTCTGTGCTTCCGAGGTCTTGAGAACCTCACTTTTGGTTTCCTCGATTTGCGTGCGCACTCCGGGCGCGAAGCCGAAAAATTTTTATGTTAAAATATATGAATTCTGTGAAAAATTTGGTGAATTATGATATTAATATTGATATAGTTGACTTTGGTCAACATTTTGGATAAACGGACCCGGACCCGTGATGTGACGGTCCCGGGAGGTCCGTAGAAAAATATGGGACTCGGGCATATGCCCGGAGTCGAAATCCGAGGTCCAGAACCCCGGTAAAAGAATTTTTCTGATAAATTGTTTTCTGAAATTAATAAGGAAAAATGGAAATGAAAATGAGTTAGAAAATATAGGTATCGGGCTCGTATTTTGGTTCCGACGCCCGGTACAGGTCTTAAATATGCGTTAAGCGCTTCCTGTGAAATTTGGTCGAAATCGGACGTCGTTTGACGTGTTTCGGACCTAAATGGCTAAAGTTGAAGGTTTATGAACTTTGAAATGAAAATTATGAGTTTTGGGGGTTGATTCTTTGATTTTGATGCTTTTAGCGATTTGATCGCTCGAGCAAGTTCGTAGGATGATATCGAGTTAGTGTGTGTGTTTGGTTGGGAGCCCCGAGGGCTCGGGAGTGTTTCGGAGGTGTTCCGGGAGGTTTTAAAACTTAGAAAAGTTGCAGAAAAGTCTGCAACAGGTGCCCAGTCATTTCCTTCTTCGCGATCGCACTCTCTCTCCCGCGTTCGCGAAGCATCAGAATTTCCTTCATCGCGTTCGCGTACAACATCTCGCGTTCGCGTAAGCCAAATTTGGGACCCCAGTATTTTCCTCTTCGCTTCGGC
>NW_017675769.1:59169-60238 GCF_001879085.1 Nicotiana attenuata
AAAACATATAATTTAGGGTAGAAATTGGGGGAAATGGGTAGAGTTAGGTTTTTGAAAATTTTGGGCGATTCAACCTCAATTTGGGGTCGGATCTTGAAACAAATTATATATTTGAACTCGTGGGGTTATGGGTGATTGGAATTTGGTCCGAGCCTCGAGTTTGGACCATGTGGGCCCGGTGTCGGATTTTGCTATTTTTGGAAGAATGGTAGGAAATTCATTTCTAGGCTATGGGATTATGTTGTTGAGCCTCATTTGATATTATTGAATTAATTATGATTAGATATCATTGTTTCGGAGTCGAATTCTAGAGGAAAGGCGGTGTTAGAGGCTTGATTGCTATTTTCGGACCGAGGTAAGTGTTTGATCTAACTTTGGCTTGAGGGAATAGGATTAGAGTATCATAAATGCTATTTGCTAATTGATCGAGTACGGTGTATAGGCGTGGTGACGAGTGTCTATACACCGGAGTCTAGCATGACCGTGGGTCTTTGTTTGTACTTGTTTTTGAGTATAATTTGGAACTCTTCTATGCTACACATGTTTTCTGCAAATGTGAAGAGTTTGAGGATAAGTTGTGAAATATTAATATTTTGGAGCTATTGGCTCGAGTGTTAAATACTATTGAGTAAGAGATGAACGCATAGAAAAGAGGTGCGATTAATCCCTTGCCGGGATGATTTGATTACAGTGAGTATTGCCCTTGCCGGGTTGTGAAAGATATTGTTATTGTTCCCTTGCCGGGTCTTGGTTGTTATTTGTGTTGCTCCCTTGTCCGGGATAGTTCATATTACTTGTTTATTTCTCTTGCCCGTTTGGTTGTGACTGTTATTTGGGTGAGGAAGAGTGAAATTGCACGAAGGGTCATTCCGTGCTATTCTTGATTACATTTGCACGAAGGGTCATTCCGTGCTATTCTTGATTATATTTGCACGAAGGGTCATTCCGTGCTATGTTTGACTATTTATGCACGAAGGTACATTCCGTGCTCTGATTTGATTATATTTGCACGAAGGGTCATTTCCGTGCCGTGAGATGAGAGCTATGTGAGGGAAAGCACGAAGGGTGA
>NW_017675770.1:0-508 GCF_001879085.1 Nicotiana attenuata
GGGTGGTGGAGTATGGTAAGAGGGTGAGGGTGCTTGGTAATTTGGAGTGGGTTGATATGTGGGTGGAGGCATTGGATAGGTTTGGTATTTGCTAGGGGATTTGGTCCTCTGTGCAACCATACGGCACCTACGTCCCTTTTCTTAGACGTACCGCCAGATTGTAAAGCCTTATTGGTAGCCTGCAAGGCTTCAAAGTTCGTAACCATACCACTCTTGATGCCTTCCTCGATCCTTTCTCCTAGCTTGATGATATCAGAAAATTTATGATTCTTGATCAGCATCAGTCTCTTATAATACTGTGGGTCTTGGGACCGAACGAAGAATTTGTTCATTTGCTTTTCTTCCAAAGCAATCCTAACCTTAGCAGCTTCTGATCTCCATCGAGTAGCATACTCACGGAAGGTCTCTGTGGGTTTCTTCTTCAAGTTTTGAATATAGAACACATCTGGTGCATTCTCCGTGTTGAACCTGAATCTGCCCATAAATCAGACGCCATGCTTACCCAGCT
>NW_017675770.1:4812-60233 GCF_001879085.1 Nicotiana attenuata
GGTAAAACCAATTAAGGAAAGAAATTAATCAAACACTTTGTGCAAAGTAGTAAATTAGGGGCAAATACATAAAGGCTATTTAAGGACAAGGTCTTTGAAATACACGGTTGTACAATTTAAGGAAAGAAAATCAATTAACAGCCAAGAAATCTGAGGCCAGAGATTTTGTACGAATGAACCAAGTCGGAAAGATGGGAAAGGTATTAACTTAAGAAAATCAGCAAACAAATCAATTAAACCTAGTTTTAAAAGGAATTCTGAATCAATCACAAGTTTGAAAACCTTTTATGAAGAAAGATTCATCACATATAAAAGCATAGAGACACGTTAAACATGAAGGAAACTTTGTCATGCCCTTGTAAAAATCAGTAGAAAGAATCCAGTGTAGAAGAGTTTAGCAAAAGGTTCAACATTGTATGAAAACAAAGGTGTAAACTCAGTCCAGAGACTCAAAGTTAGTCTGAAAGAGTTAGGGGTTTTGAAATGAAACCCTAGTTCAAGCAAACCATAAAGCAAGGATGAGAGGGCAGGAAATTGAATCAAATTCATGTTCAGAAGTTTCAGAAAAGGACGGGCTTCTTCAACAACAGAACTTATGAAGAATATGATAGCAATGTAACATGCAATCACAGTAGAAGGATTCAAAGGACATAATGGCAAATACTGATACGAACAGTAGAAAAAGCATGCTTAGAAGAAACTTATACAGGGCTCAGTAGAAGGCAAACAGAGAAACTTAAAAACTTAGCAGGAAAATACAGTAGAAGAACACAAGAACACTGGAAAAGTATAGCAGAAAAGCATATAGGAAAACACAGTAAGATAAACATATAAGAACATGGTAAAAAATACAGTAGAGAAGTCTACGAGACCATAGTATAGGAAAATACAGTAAGAGAAGCATACAAAAGATGATACGAGAACACAGCAGAGGCAAACACACGAATAAAAAAGAAGAAAAATCATAAAACACTTAAACACTTTCCAGAAAACCCTAAATCGGAGAAGAAGGGTGTTGAAAGTAATTTTCAAAATAAAAGTTAGGGAAATTGTTTGAAAACTCAAGTAGAGCATAGATACACAACGGATCTAAAAAGAATCGGAGAAAAACCTCGAAGGGTTAGGGTTTCAGAAGAACCCTAGAATGAGAAAGGCTTTGAAAAGGTCATTGACCTGAGTCGGAGAAGTTAGAATCAGGCTCAGAAGACCAGGATACGTCGGAGCAAGGTCGGAGATGGTCGTGAAACCTTGAGCCGGCAAAGGTCTGGATGAAAACCTTCGAGGTCAGGCCTCGAATCTTCAGGTATCAAGCACATAGGAGCAATAGGAGGTGAGTATAGGACTCCCACAGCCTGAGAAGCCATGGATTCCGGTGGGTTTCACGGTGGAGGTGGTAGGAGACGATTAGGGTTCTAGGAAGGTTCGAGAGAGTTTGAGAGAAGGGGGTGTTTAGAGGCGGCTGATTAAGTGAAATGATTTTAGGGTTGGGGGGCTTGGAAATTAAAAAATGAAGGGGGAATCGTGGCCGTTGATCAAAATGATCAACGGCCTGGATCAAAAAAGGGGAGCCGAGCGGGTTTTTTAATTGGGTCATGGGCAGGTAAATTTAGGATTTGGTCCGGTCCAATTGGGATTGAAATTCGGTTAGCTGGGGTGGTCGATTTGGGCTACAATTGAAATGAAATAGGGCTAGATTTTAAATAGCCAATTTTTCTCTTTTTATTTTATAAAAATAGTCAAATGATTTCTGAAAACAAATTAAAGGTACTAAATTAGTTAATAATATATAAATATTAAATTAAAAATACTGGAATCAAATTGGTAATTATGAACGCAATTAATTCTTAAAATAGGCTAATATTGCAATTATATGCATTTTAGCTTTAAAAAATACTAAATAAATTTGTAAAACTGTGCAAAAAATTACCTTAGCTATATTTTGGGATAAATATGAGAATAAAATAAATTAATCACCAAAATGATAATTTGAGGAATAATTATTGGTTTTTGTTTAGCTAAAATAGGGCAATAAATTGATTTAAAAATCTTTTAAAAATCAGGAAAAATACTAAAACATTTGGACACTCTTATATATGCAGACATATGTTATTTTAAAAGTATTTTGCATATAAAAAATATACAGGGAAAAATTGGGTATCAACAGCTGCCCCTCTTTACCCGGGAAGGATGAAAGAGTTTTCGAGTAAAGACATGATGACCAATTTTGACCGAACGAAATATTTTGAAGAAAATCTGGCTGTGCTCCGGCTTCTGAGCTGCCTACATATCCCTGGTCTTACAGGAATTAGGCCGTATGTAGTTCAGGATCCGTCGGCGGAGTATGCCGATGGAGACCTTTCAAGAAAGGACGCAATATTCAGGTTGGGACGAATGGTCAAGGTTTAGTAGGGCTGCGGGAACTGGAGCGGAATGCTCCTGCTGCGATGGCCGTTGCTCGCCAGTTTACCTGCAAATAAACAATACAAGCGATATTGTGCATAAATTTAAACATGATGCAAGTTTCCGTTGGACCATGAATGCTGTCTTTGGACGGTTAAGATGACGTCCTTAGACCATGATGTCCTGGGCCATGATGCGTATAATAAAGGATTCGCAGGCTATGAAATGATGCTCTCGGGCTATGCGAATGATGCCTCCGAACTATGATGCCTTTGAATAATGATATGCAAGAGATTAAAAGAGGTCCTCGGGCCATGTCATGACGTTCTCGGGCTATGGAAATGGTGCCTCCGAACAATGGCGCCTTTGGATAGTTTGGCGATCTTTCAGCCCATGAGATGTAGTAGGTGACGATCTTTCAGCCCATTAAATGCAATAGGTGGCGATCTTTCAGCCCATGAGATGCAGTAGGTGGCGATCTTTCAGCTGATGCAAGACATAAATAAAGGTGGCGATCTTTCAGCCATGCAAAGTGTAAGTAAGGTGGCGATCTTTCAGCCATGCAAAATGTAAATAAGGTGGCGATCTTTCAGCCATGCAGAATGTGAAGGTGGCGATCTTTCAGCCATGCAAAATGTAAATAAGGTGGCGATATTTCAGCCATGCAGATGGAGGTAGAGCTTAACCTCGGAAGGCAGAATGGTAGCCTTATGCAATGCAAGAATACAGATGGAGACAGAGCTTAGTCTCGGAAGGTAGAATGGTAGCCTTAGGCAATGCAGAAATGCAGATGGAGACAGTGCTTGGTCTCGGAAGGCAATGGTAGCATTATGCAATGCAGGAAATGCAGATGGAGGTAAAGCTTAACCTCGGGGGCAGAATGGTAGCCTTATGCAATGCAGGAAATGCAGATGGAAATAGTGCTTAGTCTCGGAAGGCAGAATGGTAGCCTTATGCAAGAGATAAAAGGAGAATAGTAATAAAAAATTTCTTAGCTGATAGCTGATTGTGATATTGTGGTTGCTGGGGACATTGTGTGCGGATAGCAACTGTGAATAGGTGTGACGGTTCTGAGAGTTGTATCCTTGAACAGTATGAGTGTATAATATATGATTTTGCGACTTGGGTTCCTGCATCCAAAGAAAAATCGTGAGTTTTGTAAAGGAAAAAGGTTAGTTCGTGTCCCCGATGACTTTGCTTGACCTGCTTGGCTCTGTTTCGGTGATACTATGCGTATCATTGGGGTAGCGTTGCTGAACAAAGCGATTTCGATAATAAACATGCATGAGTTTGTTAAAGATATGACATAAGTATATATTTAAGAAATAGTTTTTTTTGATGAACCGACGACTGTGACGTGGTTCAGGACATTGTAACCTCTCTTGCTTCGGAATTTTGAGGGTCCTCCTAAAAATTCTGCCCCAGTTTACTAGGCTGCTGCCTCTGACGGTTGCTTGCGATGACTGGCTGAAGTTACTTCGGAATTTTGAGGGTCCTCCTCAAATTTCTGCCCCAGTTTCCAATTGCGGGGGGAAATGAAAATTTTTTATTGAATTGTGACCGAATCCATAAGGTTGCCTACGTATTCCCTCTTAAATGGGAATCAGGTCAGATGTAGTTCAAAACAGCTGGAACCCCGAATGCACATTTCGCGGAATTCAGTTTCAGGTTGTACCTTCTCAGTCTATTGAAGAACTTCCTCAAATCTTTCATGTGATCAATGGCTTTCTTTGACTTAATGATGACGTCGTCTACTTACACCTCAATCTCCTTGTGTATCATATCATGGAAAATGGTAGTCATGGCTCTCATGTAGGTGGCCCCTGCGTTCTTAAGGCCAAATGGCATCATCTTGTAGCAGTACATCCCCCAGGGCGTAATGAAAGCCATTTTCTCATCATCTTCCTCGTCCATCCAGATCTGATGATAACCAGCGAAACAATCTACAAATGATTGCAACTCGTGCTTGGCGCAATTGTCAATCAGGATGTGTATGTTTGGCAAGGGGAAGTCGTCTTTTGGACTAGCCCGGTTGAGGTCCCGGTAGTCGACACAGACTCTAACCTTCCCATCCTTCTTCGGTATGGGCACAATGTTGGCTAACCATGTTGGATATTCTACTACCCTGAGAACTTTGGCTTTGACCTGCTTGGTGACTTCTTCCTTGATTTTCAAACTCATGTCTGGCTTGAACTTTCTGAGCTTCTGTTTTATTGGCGGACAGGCTGGATCGGTTGGCAATTTGTGAGCCACAATAGATGTACTCAGACCAGTCATGTCGTCGTACGACCAGGCGAATATGTCCTCATATTCTCTTAGAAACTCTGTGTATTCTTCCTTTTCTGATGGTGACAAATGAAAGCTGATTCGTGTTTCTTTGATGTTTTCTGCATCTCCCAAGTTAACAATCTCAGTCTCGTCTAGGTTGGACTTAGGACTGTTCTCAAAATTCTCAACCTCTTTAACAATCTCTTCCGGTATATCATCTTCCTCTGAATCTATGTCCGTTTGTTGCGTTGTCTCGTTGCATGTCACAGTCATTGGTTTATCAAGATAAGTAATAGTAATGCTGTATAAGTAAAGTAATGAGAGAAAATAATAAGAGTAAGATTTATAAGAAAACCGAAATGCTTTGATAAATTCCATAACTGTTTTTGAACATTGGAGCTCTTTCTTGCAAAAATATAAGAAAAAAGTGAAAGGAAAGTAAACTAGTAAAATGAAACAGTGCATGATGCTTGTTCAGCCTTGCTACCCCGAGGCTCGCCGGGCTCTGGTGGTTCTGATAGTCCAGTTATTGAGGCATGCTCCTTTGCTTACAGCTTGTATGGAAGGGCCTTCCTCCCCCTCCTCCTCGAAAATGACACAACAATCCATATCATCGTCTTCCAGGAACAAATTCCTCACTGCTGCCAGTGCTTCCTCTTCTTCTGACCCGTAGATAACCTCGGCCGGCTGGAAAGTCTGCTCCAAACGGGGTATTGGCTGCTCCAAAGGATAGTAAGGACCGCGCCATGGTGGCGACCAGTGGTTGAATTCCTTCCAGGTATACTCATACCCCAATCCGAATGTGGTGCCATATTTCTTGAGCTTGATGGGCTTAGTGATTCCTTGGAGATTCTTGCCAAGTCCCTTGCCAGGTTCATATCCACTCTAGTTCAAAACGCTTTCAATTTTGTTGTCCCACCATTTGTCTTTATCAACGGTGTTGACTCGCTCGATGTGGTGGTAAGTTTCCCCACCTATCTTTCTTCTGCCTCCGATTGCTGGGATAGTCTGGCGACTGTAAAATGGGATTGCTATCGTTGCCGTGAATGATCACCTCTTGGTGGTTCCACTCAAACTTCACTACCTGATGTAGTGTTGATGCTACAGCCCCAGTGGCATGAATCCATGGTCGTCCCAACAACAGATTGTAAGATGCTGGCATGTCTATCACTTGAAAGTCAACATCGAACCAAGTAGGCCCCATTTGCAAACACAAGCTAATTTCCCCAATTGTGGACCTTTGAGAACCGTCGAAAGCTTTGACGTTGATGGCCCCGTCCTTGATTTCATGCAGCCCTTTTCCCAATGTCCTGAGTGTTACCAACGAACAAATGTTGAGACTGGACCCTCCATCGACCAAGATCCTGGTGATAAAATAATCTTCGCACTGCACGGTGATGTGCAATTCCTTGTTGTGACTCAACCCCTCTGGCGGCAGCTTATCTTCGTGAAAAGTGATCTTGTGACTTTCCAGTACCTGGCCTACCATGTTTGCCATCTCTCCGCCGGTGATGTTACTTGGTACATATGCCTCACTCAGCACTCTTAGCAAGGCATTCTTATGTGCATCGGAACTTTGTAACAAAGCAAGGATAGAAATCTGTGCCGGTGTTTTGTTCAGTTGATCAATGACTGAGTATTCTTTGGCTTGTATCTTTCTCCAGAGGTCGTCGGGCCCAATTTCAGTGATGGTTGGCCGACTAGAGGCCTGCTTGCTTGACTCAGCCAAATGTTTCGGGGTATAAACCTTGTCGGTTCTTGTCATACCCTGTGCCGCAACGGCTTCCCCGAACTTGACCTTCCCTTTCTTCTGGCTTCGGCTGTGTAGTCCCATGGTATAGCCTTTGTATGGAACGGTGTTATGTTTGACATTGCCACTGGAATTGGTGTGTCTATCTTTACCCCGAACGGAGCAGGCCCCTTAGGCGGTAAAACTGTAACTTCAAAGGGTGTAGGCGCGTTTGCTGGATGGCATCTTCGTAGAGGATGGTGCTTCAAACTCGAGTGGCATGAACATGTTTACCTCGGCTCCCCAGAAGGCTGAATCTGGACCACAATCGGATTGAGGGTGACTACTGGCTTCTTTGGATCGTCGCCTTCTGTGATTAAGCCAATTGATCCCTTGGGGTCCCAGTCGTCCTCTATCTCGATCATGTGTACACCTCTGCCCTTGTGGTCTGCAGAGGGTTATTGTGGACATTTGGAGCAGGCTCCTTTGCTACAATGATCTTGTTGTCAATCAAAGTCTGGATCTTATCCTTCAGAGAGCGGCATTCATCAATGGTATGTCCTTTCATGTCGGAATGTTATGCACAGGATTTATTTGGATTGACCCACTGAGAAGGGTTTTCAGGTGTTATATCAGGGATAGGGGTGACATAACCAGCAGTTTTGAGCCTTTCGTATAGCTGGTCAATTGGTTCAGCAATGGCGGTATACTGTTTGGGAGGTCTGCGGTCGAAATTTGGTTGAGGTCTAGGGAAGTTTTGACGTGGGGGAGGTGATTGATAGTGTGATGGTTGGGTGTTGTAGGCTTGGTAAACATGTGCTAGTTGGGAGTATTTGGGTGAAATGGGCTGATATGCGGGAGGTGGAGCTGACTGATAAGTGGGTGGTATGGAGTATGGTAAGAGGGTGAGGGTGCTTGGTAATTTGGTGTGGGTTGATATGTGGGTGGAGGCGTTGGATAGGTTTGGTATTTGATTGGGGATTTGGTCCTCTGCGCAACAATTACAGCACCTACGTACCTTTTCTTGGACGTACCACCAGATTGTAAAGCCTTATTGGTAGCCTGCAAGGCTTCAAAGTTCGTAACCATACCACTCTTGATGCCTTCCTCGATCCTTTCTCCTAGCTTGATGATATCAGAAAATTTATGATTCTCGATCAGCATCAGTCTCTCATAATACTGTGGGTCTTAGGACGAAGAATTTGTTCATTTGCTTTCTTCCAAAGCAATCCTAACCTTAGCAGCTTCTGATCTCCATCGAGTAGCATACTCACGGAAGGTCTCTGTGGGTTTCTTCTTCAAGTTTTGAATATAGAACACATCTGGTGCATTCTCCGTGTTGAACCTGAATCTGCCCATAAAATCAGACGCCATGCTTACCCAGCTCGACCACTTCTTCGGATCCTGGCTAACGTACCAAGATAAAGCGTCTCCCTTCAGGCTTCTCATGAAAAGCTTCATGCGGATTTTCTCGTCTTTTCCTACTCCGACCAGCTTGTCACAGTATGTTCTCAAGTGGACCCTTGGATCTCTCGTACCATCAAAAATCTCGAACTTGGGAGGTTTGTACCCCTCGGGCAGTTCGACATCGAGCTGTATGCAAAGATCTTCATAGTTTAGCCCCTCAATTCCCTTACTACCTTCAACGCCTTGAATTCTGCTAGTCAACTTCTTAAGCTCTTCGACCAGATTTCTGATGAGCAAGTCCTTACCCTCGGACTCGGGTGTGCTTGAGATGGGCTGGGTGGAGTGTGGCACAGTCTGGGGGTATTATGTTGGATGTGGCAGTGGTGGAGTTCTGGAGTTCTGGGATGAACAGTGAGGTATCATTTAAGGTATGACAAGTATTGCAGTGGTGGTGAGGAGCCAGATGGTTTTGTTGCTTTAGGATATTTTGCGGGGGTACAGGATTCTGAGTTTTTGGGAAAGTAACCTCTGGAGTGGTGAGGGAAAATGACAGATTTGGCAGATTCCAGACTTGATCAAGTTCTTCCTGAAACTTCAACAACTTTTGTTCTAGTTGGGATGCATTTTCCTTGGGGACCAGAGTACCATGAGTGACCTCTACCCGTTCAGCTGAGTTGTTCGAATCTTCCATTTTTCCTTTGTTTTTGTGTCTGACAGGACTAGGAGGAGGAGTAGGTGGAGGGCCCCTGGATCTCGTAAAATATGATGATGTTGCCAGAGTTCACGAACTAACCTTTGGGGAGGGGAATAAACGAAAAGTAAAAACAAAAGGTAACAAGTCAGTAAGGATTATAAAAAACTGTTGCAATATTTAAACACGTAGTGCTGAAATATAAAACGCGTCCTAATTTTGGGGACCTCGTTGTGCCCGAGGTAGGCCTAGCGATAAGTTAATTTGGAGAACTTAGATGCGAAATGCTTCATTTTATTGATAAAAGGTAGATGAATCCCAAAACGACACAAGAAAATAAAAGGTCACTAATGTCCATCGGCCTTATTACATCTCATAAAGCGAAAAAATGAAAATTCCTATCTATTTGGTCCCGGAGGTACCTTCCCCAGACTCGGCATTGGTGGCTTCGTCGAACAGTTCTCCCAGCTCGCGCAGTCCTAGTAGTAGGTAAGCTCTGGCCAGATGTCCGCCTTCATTTCCTTCAGCAGTCCGGCTTTCCAAGAGAGAAGATAGGTTTCCCAGGTATTTCCGGACAAGAGTCTGATCGCTGGAATGAAGATCCTTCCACTAGCTTAGTAGTTTGGGGTGGATGTGGGTGACCATGCTGAATCTAGGGACTTCGTGCCTCATATTTCTGCAAGACAAAAAGGTTAGGCCCTTACCCCCACCAGACTCGTCTATTTAATATCAACAATTGGCATAAAAGCATTTTAGTTCTCCAAATAAATGCACAAAACGTGGTAGTGTCCGTTTGGGTTTTGGGAAAACCCAGTGGACTTTGGACAAGGCTATCTTAAAGAGTCATTATGCGGACAACATAACTGACTCGGCTAGGTTTGACCGTGATGCATGAACAATTAAATAGAGTAAGGTTTCTATGGGGTATTAGACTGGTACCCTTGAGCGGACAACTCAAGAGGGAAAGGCGCGGAACCGTCGACTACACCGTTGATCGACTGGTTTTACCGCATATATGCCTTTGTCGGATTTAGGGGGTGATAATATTGGAAGAGCGCAACCACTCATTATAAGCGTTGCTATGGTATTTTGTTTGGCATGAGTGGAATATGATGTTGAAAAACATGCTTATGTAATAATTAAAACAAGTTGTCATGTCTTTGCACGTTACAAAAGCAATAATTACAACAATTCCTCATAATTTAAAACAGTTGTAAAGGAAAGCAGGAAAGAAATAAAGGAAAGAAACAAAGAAACGAGTCAGTTCTTGCAATAGAAGAAGGAATTAAACACTTAAACGGATTAAACAAATAAAGGCACATAAGAAATGTAAAGTCACAGTAATAGCTTGAAATGGTAAAAGCCTAAAAAGATATCCCCAGCAGAGTCGCCATGCTGTCGCGCCCCCTTTTTCTCGCGAAATCGGGTTTATGACATTTGGAAGGACAACTCGTTCCCTTTTGAGAATTGGGTTTAAGAGAATTGAAGAGTCGCCACCTAATGATTTAAGTGCATTAGGACACTTTTAGAAGAGCTTGATTTTGGATAACCAGAGATAGGGTAAGGGCTTGAAATTATTCCAAGGGGAAGGTGTTAGGCACCCCTCAGAATCCACTAGTGTGGTTCCCGGCCAAGCTATTTTTGTGACTTAAGGTACAAATAACATATAGACAAGTAGGACTTCAAATAAGAGGGGATTTTTCACATAAAGGTTAGAAATAAACAAAGTTGGAAAGCATTAAAGAGAGTTGATTTTCTTAAAAGAAACGTTTTAAAAGATTTAAAAAGAAACAAAGAAACAAAGGGAAGGGGGGTTCCTAGGTTTATTAATAATATGGATCACCCCACACAACATCCGGTAATCACTCTTACACGTGATGTTATCGCGTGGTCATCATATCTATATCTACCCTTCCCACCCCTTTAAGGTATTAAAGCGCGGAATGGTCTCGTTTACTTACTGCATGCTATTACCTGCCCCAATCCTATCAGTCCTGGAGGTACTTGGGACTACTAATCCTAAAGGGAGGAGGTATTAGGCTTATTTGTGGTTTCAAAAGGTAAAAATGCTAAGGCGACAAACAAAAACACATATATAAAGTTTGGGGGGAGAAGCATATAAACAAACAAAAGGCTCAAACAGACCTCCTTTAAGCAAAGAAATGCACATAGTTTAGCATGTCTTACACGTACTGTTTAAGGGTCTGATTAAAACTTAAAAGCTGGGGGAGGCTGATTTATCACATATTTCCAGATAAGAAGTCCGAATTAGGCTTGCCTGCTGGTCCTAATTGATTAAGACTGATGCAGTTTAAAAAACTTTACCCTAAGGCTTGCCTAGGTGTGGGACTAGAGCTCCTATAAACATGATATCTACTGATTTCAGAAAAGAATGAAATAGATTGAATACATACTGATTAAGAAGGGTTACCAGATTATTAAAGAAAAGCAAAATTTAGCAAAAGTTACAGGTTCTGCAAGCATTATTACTAGTTTTAGACTCATAAGCGAGTGGAAACATTCCAGACTTGGTTGATAGGTCCTATAGGCATGGTTTCTACGCGTTGTTGATTTTAAACACTTTATAGATATGAAAACAATGCAGATAACCTACAACATGATATCTAGGTATTACATTTTATTACGAACGTGACATCTGATTATATTTTTTGGTTATTAGGACCTATGAACAAGTTTGCCTAGTGAAAAGCGGGTATGCAAGAATCAGGAGGGACCTATAGGCATATTTTCTACATGCGTGTGCAGAAGCTATAGACATAATATCTACATGAAAGTGCAGGATCCCTATAGTCATGGCATCTAAATGAGAATGCTGAAGTTCTTATAGACATGGCAACTAAATGAGAATGCAGAAGTCCTTATAGACATGGTAACTAAATGAGAATGCAGAAATGCTTATAGGCATGAAAAATACAGAAATCTTATAGGCATGGTAGCTATATGAAAATATAGAAATCTTATAGGCATGGTAGCTATATGAAAATGCAGAAATCTGGAGATTCCTATAGGCAAGTTATCTACCCCTTTTTACATGCATGGTTACCCTTCCCTTTTACACTAACCATCCCTGAAAGTTATTACAAAATTATTACAGTCCAAAGAAAGTAAAGAAAATACATTAGAAATTGAAAATTACAACCAAGGAGAGCCCGATTCAGACTTCCTGTCTAAAGTATGAAGTAAACCAACTCCAAAGATCAGATTTCAAAGCCTTTCTCTCATTTGGGGTGTGTCAGAGTTCCCTAAGAGGGCATGGGGAGTTGCAAGAAGTAAAGAGTAGGCTAGTGAGCATAACCCAACAATGGGAGATGCTGGCACACCCATAAGCCTACTGGAACACATTGTTTAGAGGTCAGGATCCCCTAAGGGATCAAGTTTAATCCATAGACTATAACTTGCATATTGCCATGTTTTAAACTGTAACTCAAAGCACACAAAGGGAATAGGGAGGAGGGGTTCATAACAGAAACAAGCAAAAGAAAACAACATGCTAGTTTAAGTATTTAAATCTGCAGAAGTAATAAAGTAGACATAGATGTAGAAAGTTGTAAGTAAACACATTGTGGTGATGCTGAAAATTAATATTAGGACATACCAGTTTCAAGGAAACAAATAGGAAAAAGCAGTAGTCTTTGTGAAAGTCAGAATGCAGACAAGAAGAGAGAGTTCTAGTAAGAGTTCAGAAGAGATTGTAAAGTAGTAGTGGAGGATTGTTAATTGTGTCAAGTGTGAAAGAAAAGTAGTGTATTTATAGTGCAGAAAGCAGGCAGAAATAAGGTAAAAAAATAGTTTGAAAACTGATTCAATCAATTACACAAGGCTTCCCTTAATTAAGGGATTCAGATTCAAACGGGTAAAACCAATTAAGGAAAGAAATTAATCAAACACTTTGTGCAAAGTAGTAAATTAGGGGCAAATACATAAAGGCTAATTAAGGACAAGGTCTTTGAGATACACGGTTGTGCAATTTAAGGAAGAAAATCAATTAACAGCCAAGAAATCTGAGGCCAGAGATTTTGTACGAATGAACCAAGTCGGAAAGATGGGAAAGGTATTTAACTTAAAGAAAATCAGCAAACAAATCAATTAAACCTATTTAAAAGGAATTCTGAATCAATCACAAGTTTGAAAACCTTTTATGAAGAAAGATTCATCACATATAAAAGCATAGAGACACGTTAAACATGAAGGAAACTTTGTCATGCCCTTGTAAAAATCAGTAGAAAGAATCCAGTGTAGAAGAGTTTAGCAAAAGGTTCAACATTGTATGAAAACAAAGGTGTAAACTCAGTCCAGAGACTCAAAGTTAGTCTGAAAGAGTTAGGGGTTTTGAAATGAAACCCTAGTTCAAGCAAACCATAAAGCAAGGATGAGAGGGCAGGAAATTGAATCAAATTCATGTTCAGAAGTTTCAGAAAAGGACGGGCTTCTTCAACAACAGAACTTATGAAGAATATGATAGCAATGTAACATGCAATCACAGTAGAAGGATTCAAAGGACATAATGGCAAATACTGATACGAACAGTAGAAAAAGCATGCTTAGAAGAAACTTATACAGGGCTCAGTAGAAGGCAAACAGAGAAACTTAAAAACTTAGCAGGAAAATACAGTAGAAGAACACAAGAACACTGGAAAAGTATAGCAGAAAAGCATATAGGAAAACACAGTAAGATAAACATATAAGAACATGGTAAAAAATACAGTAGAGAAGTCTACGAGACCATAGTATAGGAAAACACAGTAAGAGAAGCATACAAAAGATGATACGAGAACACAGGAGAGGCAAACACACGAATAACAAAGAAGAAAAATCATAAAACACTTAAACACTTTCTAGAAAACCCTAAATCGGAGAAGAAGGGTGTTGAAAGTAATTTTCAAAATAAAAGTTAGGAAAATCGTTTGAAAACTCAAGTAGAGCATAGATACACAACAGATCTAAAAAGAATCGGAGAAAAACCTCGAAGGGTTAGGGTTTCAGAAGAACCCTAGAATGAGAAAAGGCTTTGTAAAGGTCATTGACCTGTATCAGAGAAGTTAGAATCAGGCTCAGAAGACCAGGATACGCCGGAGCAAGGCCGAAGATGGTCGTGAAACCACGAACCGACAAAGGTCTGGATGAAAACCTTCGAGATCAGGCCTTGAATCTTCAGGTATCAAGCACATAGGAGCAATAGGAGGTAAGTGTAGGACTCCCACAGCCTGAGAAGCCATGGATTCCGGTGGGTTTCACGGTGGAGGTGGTAGGAGACGATTAGGGTTCCAGGAAGGTTCGAGAGAGTTTGAGAGAAGGGGTGTTTATAGGCGGCTGATTAAGTGAAATGATTTTAGTGTTGGGGGGTTTGGAAATTAAAAAAGGAAGGGGGAATCGTGGCCGTTGATCAAAATGATCAATGGCCTGGATCAAAAAAGGGGAGCCGAGCTTTTTAATTGGGTCATGGGCGGGTAAAGTTAGGATTTGGTCCGGTCCAACTGGGATTGAAATTGGGTTAGCTGGGGTGGTCGATTTGGGCTACAATTGAAATGAAATAGGGCTAGATTTTAAATAGCCACTTTTTTTTCTTTTTATTTTATAAAAATAGTAAAATGATTTCTGAAAACAAATTAAAGGTACTAAATTAATTAATAATATATAAATATTAAATTAAAAATACTGGAATCAAATTGGTAATTATAAACGCAATTAATTCTTAAAATAGGCTAATATTGCAATTATATGCAATTTAGCTTTAAAAAATACTAAATAAATTTGTAAAAATATGCAAAAAATTACCTTAGCTATATTTTGGGATCAATATGAGAATAAAATAAATCAATCACCAAAATGATAATTTGAGGAATAATTATTGGTTTTTGTATAGCTAAAATAGGGCAATAAATTGATTTAATAATCTTTTAAAAATCCTAAAACATTTGGACACTCTTATATATGCAACATATATTATTTTGAAAGTATTTTGCATATAAAAAATATACAGGGAAAAATTGGGTATCAACAACACCTTAGTTACTTGATGTCGAATTGCATGTGGTTATTGATTTTGAGCATGGCTAAGGTATTTTGTACGGACCAATGTTTGGATGGGGTCACGCATTGCAGCGAAATTATGTTGAGATATGATCCTTTGTGTTAGATTAGTGTTTCTTGGTTCTACTATGTATGATGGGTTCATAGCATTGCGGTTGTAGTGGTACTTGTTGAGTTTGCAGGACGACCCCTCATTTTAGTCATTTCCTATTTTTGGGTGCAATTAAATTGTTGCGTATTGGTGCACGGATTGCACAGTTTATGGCTCTATGTCGTATTGGTGTTGCATGTCCATGGGATGGTTGTGTTTGATGAGGTGAGGTCATTGGACCTAGTATGTTCTATTGTCGGGCCTATATGGAATAGGGTGACATGGGATCACCCCTGGGTATGTGCATGGTAAGGTTACTCAGCGGTTTGATGGCCTTAGAACAACTCTTGGCACGTTTGAGGACGGACGTATGTTTAAGTGGGGGAGGATGTAACGACCTGACCGATTATTTTGAGCATTTGCACCTTGCTCGGTGGTTTGAGGGCATGAGTAGCTCCGTATGATGTATTATGACTTGTGTGAATCGTCGATTTTGGTTTTCTAGTTATTCGGAATCGACTAGGAAGAATGAATTTCATTGTTTAAGCTTTAAGTTGGAAGAGTTGACCAAGTTTGACTTTTTAGTATTTGAACTCGGATTGGACTTTTGATGGTTCTGTTAGGTCCGGATGGTGTTGTTGGACTCAGGCGTATGCCCGGATACGCATTTGGATGTTTCTAGAAGGTCTCGGCACAAATTGGCGAAAGTTAGGAATTTGAAGGATTGGAAAGTTCATAAGTTTGACCGAGAGTTGACTTTGATGATATCAGGTTCGGATTGTGGTGTCGGGAATTTGAATAACTTCGATATGTCATTTGGGACTTGTGTGCAAAATTTGAGTTCATTCCGAGTTGATTTGATATGATTCAACATGAATTTTGGAAGTTGAAAGTTGAAAGTTCATTTAGGTTTGATTTGAGGTGCGATTTGTCGTTTTGATGTTACTATGTGTGATTGGAGGCCCCGAGTAGGTTCGGGTTAGGTTATGAGACTTGTTGGTATGTTCGGACGGGGTCCCTAGGGGCTCGGGTGAGTTGCGAACGTGTTTCGGATAATTTTCCTTTATTTTGGCCTTGCTGGTTCCTGCTGGTGTCGATCTGGTGCACCAAGTCTTCTTCGCGATTGCAAAGCTAGAGATGCGATCACGTAGGAGAAGATCTGGAGTTGAGTAGTTCCTTCTTCGCGTTCGCGAGTAGCTTTAAGCGATAACGTAGTTTTCTGGAGATTGGGCATCTCATTCGCATGAGGCAGATCGCATTCGCGTGCGATGAGTTGAGAAGCTGGGGCTAGAGAATTTCTTCAAAGCATAATATTAGACGCGTTTGCGAAGGTGTGAGGCAGTGTTGTTCGCGTCCGCATGAGTTATAACGCAATTGCGTAGTGCTTGTGTTGGAGGCAGTGTTGCTTGTTCTTCGCCATCATATGGTACTTCTGAGGCAGTGCTTTTTCTTTTTTGCGATCGCAATGGTATTTCCGCGATTGTGATTCATTGATTTGTCCAGTGATTATAAAGTACTCTGTTTCGGGGGTTTCAACAATTTTTATATATTTGGAGCTATGGAGCTCGGATTGAGGTGATTCTTGAAGCAATTTTCACCATGTGGATTAGGGTAAGTGTTCTCTACTCATTTTTTGATTTTATATCATGAATCTATCTTCGTTTTGGCATTTGACCGAGGGTTTCAAGAGAGATATTGGGGGGGGGGGGGGAGGGTTTGTCTAAAGTTTCATAGAGTGAATTTTTGAGTTTTGAATATCGATTCAGAGTTGGATTTAAGTGAAACTAGTATGGTTGGACTCGTACCTGAATCGGTTATCAGATTTTGTGAATTTCATCGGGTTCTGAGATGCGGGCCTGGGTTTGACCTTTGGGTTGATTTGGGGCTTTTGATTAAAGATTCGACCTTTATCGGTTGGGTTTGATTCCCTTGGCATTATTTGATGTATTTGAGTTTTTTTGGCTAGTTTCTATCCGTTCGGAGGTTGGTACCTGTGGGATGGCATTTCTGGAGCATCGTTTGGCTGGCTCGGTAGTGGATTTGGCTTGTTCGAGGTAAGTAACACTTCTAAACTTGGTCCTGAGGGTATGAACCCTGAATATACGTGTTATGTGTTTGGTGTTGAGGTGAAGCACATGCTAGGTGACGGGCGTGTGGGCATGCGTCGTGTGAATTGTGACTCCGTTATTTCTGTGGCACTGTGTAGTTACTTGATCGTATCTGTAACCATGAAATCTCTACGTACTAGAGCTATTGAGCTGTGATCCATGTTAGAAACCATGTCTAGGTTACATGCTTATTCTGTTGGGACCCACCGCGGTCATTTCTGCTATTGAGTTATTTGCTTACATTGCAACTTCATACTCAGCTGCACGCATTCATATGCATATCATATGTTAGTCTCTGTTACCATTTATTGATACATCACATCATTATATTTTGGGTGGATTTTTATGACATTGTGAGCCCGAGAGACTGGAGAGATTGATGACTGAGCGAGGCCGGGGGCCTGATAGTGAGGTTATTGATGGGATCGAGCTGCACGCCACAATAAGTATTATTGATTTATGATGGGAGCGGGCTGCACGCCGTAACCGATTTTTTTGCTTTACGCCATGATTGGCTTATTATAGCGCTTGGGCTAAAGTAGCCCCTCCGGAGTCTGCACGCCCATAGTGAGCGCAGGTACCTACTGAGTTCGAGGGCGAGTGCGGAGAGCGAGTGCCGAGTGAGTTAGGACTGAGTGACTGGGAGGACTGAGTGACTGAGAGAACTGAGTGAATTTATACTCTGAGATTATGCACATGGTTTTATCACTGAGTTGCATCACATTCGACATGCACACTTGACATACAGGCATACAGATGCATTTTCCTCATACTGTACGGTATCACGTCATTCATGACTTCTCATACACATTGACATATAGGCGTAGAGACATATTTTCCTCATGCCATTTGAGAATGAAACATCTTATTTGTTGTTGAAAAGTTTTGGTAAAAATCACAGTTTTACAAACCTACTCATATTTTGGTGATTTTGGTAAAAGAATTGAATTTTCACTAATATACTTGAAAAGCATGCATATTTTTCCGGAACTATGATCGAGTTGAGCATCTTGTATCTGAGTATATTTCTTGTACCATTATTATTATTATTTTGTTATGAACTGTTGTAGGCTATTGGTGTTGGACTGCGACCCCTGTTCCAGCTTGTCACGACTTTTAAACCTAAGGTTAGGTGTGTTACTTATTGCATACATAGGGCCGGTTGTATTCATACTGAACTTCTGCACCTTGCGTGCAAATTTGGATGCAGACATTGCTGTGTATGATGGGAGCTAGCATTAAAGACGTATCTGCATCCCAGTTATAGCTGCCTCTTGTTCATGGTAGCTCTTGACTTATGAAAGATCTGTTTATGTATAATTCAGACAGATGATGTATTTATTTTACACTAGCTTTGTAAACTCTAAATCTTAAAAGATCATGATTTGTACTATCAGTCCTCGGGAAATTCTTGTATAAAAGCAATTGTATAATCATTTCTTTTCTTGATAAATCTCATTAATTTGGATAGTTGTTAATTGGCTTACCTAGCGGGTTGGGTTAGGTGCCATCACTACTGGTTGGATTTTTGGTCGTGATAGTTACACTTATGTATATTGCTTTCTCTCTATATGAGTTCTCTTTTAATTAGTTGCTACTTGAACACATCTGATATTGCTTTGTATTTGATGATTTTGTAAGTGAAACAAAAGAACAAGGAGTAGACAAAAGCAGTGAAGTACTTTAGACATTGGTTAATTGTTGCAAGGTCTTTAGATGTTCTAGGAATCTTTGATTTTAGAAGTTTTGCAAACTTATGTATGCTAACTCTAGAATTTGTCAAATAATATTGTACATTTTTATTTAATAAATAATAATGCTAGTTGATAATTTGGATTCTGATTTTGTTGTTGTGTAATTTCTTTTGTAATTTATATAAATTCAGTATATAATAAATAATTATTGTAATAAATCATCAAACCGTTGTAATAGCAAAAACACCGTTCTAAAGCTCCTAAAAACCGTTGTAATTGCTCTTAAAAGGGGTTTAAACAGCCTCTAATAACTGTTGCTATAACATCAAAAAACCGTTGCAATAGCCTCTACAATCGTAGCAAAATGACAGTTGCAACGGTTTTGAACCGTTACATTTGACGAAATAACTGTCGCAGTAGACAGGGTTATTGCAATGATTCCTAAACCGTTACAATAGATAGGTCTACTGCAACGGTTCTTGAACCGTTGTAAGAAACCTCGTTGCAATAGGCCTATTGGCACGCGATCTAATGAAACAGGTGCTAAACCGTCCTAATAGATCTATGGCAACGGTTTTTCTGCCTATTGCAACAGTTTGTGAATCGTTGCAATAGGTCTATTTTCTAATAGTGTCCATACTCAACCACTAATATGGATGACCACCATCCTCAAGCATCACCGTCACTGCCATCATTATTGACTACCACCACCCGCCACCTCACTATTTTTGACTACCACCAGTACCATCTCCACAATTATCCACTACCGTTGTCACCACATCCTCAACCAAAACTATCCACCCACCCACTTCAACTACCCCCACCACCATTATTAACCATAATAGTTAGCACCCACCATAGCCACTCTAGTGCTTCAGGAACGCTCTAGTCCGCTTGGTGGGCCTTATGTAGAGTGTGACCCAGAACGGTGCATTCCCAGTGGCACCATCCGTCTCTCGGGATGGGGGAGGAGCATAAAATCCCGCTACTCACACCTCGGAACAGGCGTCTCCCCTGTATCAGACTCCATTAGCCCAGCTAGTTGAGGTGGTTCAGCCGATTGATGCGGCACAGGACGGTGATAGGCCCGCTATGTCTTCTGAGGCTTTGCTGAGGTTGGATAAGTTTACCAAGCTCTTCCCTATTCTTTTCAGTGGTGCACGTTTTAAGGATCCACATGATTATCTAGGCTGTTGCCATGAGGTGTTGCGCAACATGGGTATAGTTGAGACCAATGGCATCGATTTTGCAGTTGTTTAGATGACTAGTTCCACCAAGATATAGTGAGGAGATTATATGTTGACTAGACTAGCTGGTTCGCTTGCAATTACTTGGGATCAGATTTCACAGCTATTTCTTGAGAAGTTCATCCTTATCACTCTGAGAGAGGATTACCGCATGCAGTTTGAGCGTCTTCAGCAGGGTAATATGACTATTGCCTAGTATGAGACTCGATTTGTGGAGCTAGCTCGCCATGCTATTATCTTGCTCCCTACTGAAAGGAGAGAGTGAGGAGATTCATTGATGGGTTCACTTTCACTATCAGGCTACAGATGGCCAAGGAGATTTGAGATGATATTACTTTCCAGAGGGCCGTAGATATTGCTAAACGGATTGAGGTGGTTCGTGGTAAGGAGAGGGGGGCGATGTCTGATAAGAAGCCTCGTCATTCCGATAGTTTCAGTGGTTCTCATCTGGAGATAGGGGAACTTTTGGTAGAGGTCATCCTCCCAGGCCATTTCAGTGCGCTTCAAACATCTCACAGTGCTTTGGGGAGTCGTGGTCTTTATGTACCATATTCTGGGCAGCCAGCCTACAGTGCACCATCAGCTCCTATCAGTGCACCTTTGATTCAGAGCTATCACTGTGGTTATCTGGCCCGTTCGGGTCAGCTTCAGCTTCAATAGCTGCAACAGCAGGATGGGTGTTTTGAGTGTGGAGGTACTGGTCACATCAGAAGGTTCTATCCGAGATTGTTGGGCGGCATGCCACAGGAGAGTTCTCTTACCATGGTTTCGGCATCGGTTTCTCCACTGCCCGCTTAGCCAGCTAGAGGGAGGTCAGGCCGTTGGAGGTGGAGGCCAGGCCTTTAAAGGTGGAGGCTAGCCAGCTAGAGGCCGTGCCAAAGACGTAGGTCAGAGTAGTGGGGCCCAACCTTGATTTTATGCTTTCCCAGCTAGACTTGGGACCGAGTCATCTGACGTCGTTATCACAGGTATTGTTCCAGTTTTCCATAGAGATGCTTCAGTTTTATTTGATCGGGGTTCTACTTATTCCCACGTGTCATCCTATTTTGCTTTATATCTGATTATCTCTCGTGATTCTTTGAGTGCTCCTGTGTATGTGTCCACGCCTGTGGGAGATTCTATTATTGTAGATCACGTCTATCGCTTGTGTGTGACTACTATTGGGAGTCTTAAGACTAGCGTAGATCTTCTATTTCTTTATATGTTAGATTTTAATGATATCTTGGGTATGGATTAACTGTCACCTTATCATGCTATATTGGATTGTCACGCTAAGACGATGACCTTAGCCATACCGGGGTTACCTCGATTAGAGTGGAGAGGGACTTCTGGCCATTCTACCAGCATGGTTATTTCTTATGTGAAGGCTCAACGTATAGTCGAGAAGGGATGTTTAGCATATTTGGCCTAAATTCATGATTCGAGTGCGGAGGCTCCTGCCATGGATTCAGTACCGGTTGTGTGCGAGTTTCTAGAGGTGTTTTCTGCAGATCTGTCGGGGATGCCACCCGATAGAGATATTGACTTCTGTATTGATTTGGCTCCGGGCACTTGGCCCATTTCTATTCCACTATATCATATGGCCCGCTGGAGTTGAAGGAATTGAAGGAGTAGTTGCAAGATTTGCTTGATAATGTATTCATTAGTCCTAGTGTCTCGCCCTGGGGTGCGCCCGTATTGTTTGTGAAGAAGAAAGATGGCTCGACAAAGATGTGTATAGACTATCGGCAGTTGAACAATGTCACTATCAAGAACAAGTATCCATTGCCGAGGATTGATGACTTATTTGATCAGCTTCAAGGTTCCAAAGTGTTTTCAAAGATTGATTTGAGGTCTGGCTATCATCAGTTGAAGATTAGGGCATCCGATGTCCCTAAGATGGCTTTTTGGACTTGGTATGGGTATTATGAGTTCCTAGCGATGTCATTTGGGTTGACAAATACCCCGACAACTTTATGGATTTGATGAACCAGGTATTCAAGCCCTAATTAGATTCTTTTGTAATTGTATTCATTGATGATATCTTGATCTACTCCCGTAGTCGAGAGGAGCATGAGCAACATCTGGATTGTACTGAGGGATAGTTAGTTATATGCTAAGTTTTCAAAGTGTGAGTTTTGGTTAGACTCGGTCGCCTTTTTGGGACATGTTGTATCGGCAAAGGGCATTAAAGTGGATCCTAAGAAGACCGAGGCAGTTCAGAACTGACCTACACCTATTCAGCTACAAAGATTCGGAGCTTCCTGGGTTTGGCGGGTTATTATTGCCGGTTTGTGGAGGGGTTTTCATGCATAGCAGACCCATTTACTAGATTGACCTAGAAGGGTGCTCCATTCAGGCGGTCGAATGAGTGTGAGTTGAGCTTTCAGAAGCTCAAGACTGCTTTGACTACGACGCCAGTGTAGGTGTTGCCCATATGTTCAGGATCTTACATGGTGTATTGTGATGCACTCGTATTGGGCTCAGTGCAGTATTGATGCAGGATAGCAGGGTGATTGCATATGCGCTGCGGCAGTTGAAGGTTTATGAGAAGAATTACACTGTTCATGATCTAGAGTTGGCAGCCTTGTTCATACGCTGAAGATTTGGAGGCATTATCTCTACGGCATGTCATGTGAGGTGTTCAAAGGTCATCGAGTTCTATAGTACTTGTTCAAGCAAAAGGATCTCAACTTGATGCAGAGAAGGTGGTTGGAGCTGTTGAAAGACTATGATATCACTATTTTGTACCATCCCGGGAAGGCCAATATGGTGGCTGATGCCTTGAGTAGAAAGGATGTGAGTATGGGTAGCCTTCCGTATATCCCAGTTGGTGAGAGGCCTTTTGCATCAAATGTTCAAGCTTTGGCCGATCAGTTCATGCAGTTAGATGTTTCGGACCCCAGTCGTGTTCTAGCTTGCATTACCTCTCAGTTTTCTTTGTATGAGCGCATCAGAGAGCATCAGTATGATGACCCCTATTTTCTTGTCCTTAAGGACACGGTGCGGCACGGTGGTGCCAAGCATGTTACTGTTGGAGATTATAGGGTTTTGCGGATGTAGGGTCGTATTTGTATGCACAATGTGGATGGGATTTGTGAGTTGATTCTTGAGGAGGCCCATAGTTCCCGGTATTCTATTCATCAGGGTGCCGCTAATATGTAGCAGGACTTGCGGCAGCATTATTGGTGGAGGATAATGAAGAAGGATATAATTGCATATGTAGCTTGGTGTCTGAATTGTCAGCAAGTAAAATATGAGCATCAGAGGCCTGATGGTTTACTTTAGAGGCTCGAGATTCCTGAGTGGAAGTGGGAGCGCATTACTATGGATTTTGTTGTTGGGCTCCCACGGACTTGGAAGAAGTTTCACGCGGTATGGGTCATTTTAGACAGGTTGACTAAGTCGGCACATTTTATTCTAGTGGCAGTTACCTATTCGTTAGAGCGGCTAGCTGAGATCTACATTCGCGAGATGTTCTCTACATGGTGTGCCCACGTCCATTATTTCTGATCGAGATACGCAATTTACCTCACACGCCTGGAGGGTCGTACAGTGTGAGTTAGGCACACGGGTTGTGTTGAGTACAACATTCCACCCCTAGACGGATGGATAGTCCGAGTGCACCTGTAACGACCTAGCCGGTCGTTTTGAGAGTAATAGTCCCGATCCCCTAATTACTGCTTTCCTTGTATCATTTTATGCTTATATGACTTGCTGGGAGGTTTTGTTCTTGGTTTTGGAGTGAATTGGGAAAGTTAGTCCCTAAAATGGAAGCTTAAGTTCTAGGAATTTGACCGTAGTTGGAAATGTGTGAAGAAGACTCCAGAATGGAGTTTCGTCGGTTCTGTTAGCTCCATTGGGTGATTTTGGACTTCGGAGCGTGTCCGAATTGTGATTTGGAGGTCCGTAGCTGATTTAGGCTTGAAATGGCAAAAGTTGGATTTTTGGGGGAGTTTGACCGGGAGTGGAATTTTTGATATCGGGGTCGGATTCCGATTCGGGAAGTTGGAGTAGGTCCGTAATGTCAAATATGACTTTGGTGCAAAATTTGAGGTCAGTCTGAAATGATTTGATAGGTTTCGACATCGGTTATAGAACTTTGAAGTTTCAAAGTTCATTAAGCTTGAATTGGGGTCCGATTCGTGTTTTTGTTGTTGTTTAATGTGATTTGAGGGCTCGACTAAGTTCGTATGGTGTTTTAGGACTTTTTGGCATGTTTGGTTGAGGTCCTAGGGGCCTCGGGTTGATTTCGGGTGGTTAACGGATCATTTGGAGTTGTGTTGGAATTGCTGAAGTTTTCCAGCTTCTGGTGTCATCGCACCTCCGGTGAGGTTGGCCGTAGGTGCAGACACGCACATGCGAGAGGAAGCTTGCAGATGCGGCCCTGGCCTAGGGAATCAGTGGTCCCAGGAGCGACATATGAACCACAGAAGTTGAGCCGCTCCTGCGGAGGGGTGATCGCAGAAGCGGAGAAGGAGTTGGGTAAGGAGTCCGCAAAAGCGGGCTAGGTCTGTAGGTGCGCACTCGCAGGTACAGCCTTTTTATCGCAGCAGCGGACCCAGGGACTTAAGTCAAGTCCGCACCTGCGATGGAAATCCCGCAGGTGCGGTGTCACAGGTGCGACTGAGAGCCCGCAGGTGCGAGATCGCTGGGAAGAAAAGGGAAATTACGAGGGTTTGATCTCATTTTAAATTTGGGACTTTGAGATCTCGGATTGAGGCGATAATTTGAGGGATTTTCAGAGGAAACTATTGGATAATGATTCTTGACTCGTTTTTGGTTATATTCCCCTAATCTATCGTTAATTTCATCATTTAATTAAGGATTTAGGTTGAGAAAATTGGGGAAAAATTTGGAAAGTTCTTCAACCAAATTTTTGGATTTTGATTGAGATTTTGGTATCGAATTTGAGTAATTTTGGTACGAGGGAACTCGTGGTTGAATGGGTGTTCGTATTTTGGGACGTTACCCGATTCTAAGACGTGGGCCCAAGACGATTTTTTGGGACGAATTTCTAGTTTCTTGCTAAAGTCTTGATTTCATTAATTAGATTAGTTTCTATAATCATATTTATGGTATGTAATTTCTTTTCGCTAGATTTAGGCCATTTAGAGTTGGAAAATCTCGGAAAGGGCATTCTTATTGATGATTAAGCCTTGTTCGAGGTAAGTGGCTTGCCTAACCTTGTGTGGATGGAATCCCCTTAGGATTTGGTACTGTTGTGATACTTCTATGATATGTAAGTGCCGTGTATGCGAGGTGACGAGTGCGTACACGGGCTAATTGTTGTAAAACCTGGTTTTTACTGAGCAGTAACCTGTTACATCTTAATTGAGTTATACCAGCATGTGTAGTTATCCTGTTTAGCCTAATATCGCGTGTCTACGTGTCTTAATTGCTTATTTGAAATCTCTACAGTATGCTTAGTTCATTTCCTGCTTTTCCTTGACTTGCTGTACTTGTTGTTCCATCGATTTCGAGCTGTGTGTTTACTTTTGGGACTACGAGGCGGTACCTCGAAAGATCCCTTGTCGCGATGTACTTTTAGGACTATGAGGCGGTACCTCGTGAGATCCCTGTTGCATATTTACATTTGGGACTACGAGGCAGTACCTTGGGAGATCCCCTAATGAGCATTTACTTTTGGGACTACGAGATGGTATCTCGGGAGCGCCCATGTTGTTTAACCCTATGTGTTGTGCTGTTATCTTTTTGTACTTTCTCCTTGTTAAATTTCCAGTCTCTTATTACATTGCTATATTTTCTGCCTTAAATTAATATATTACAGTAGGGCCCTGACTTGACCTCATCACTACTCCTACCGAGGTTAGGCCTGGCACTTACTGGGTACCGTTGTAGTATACTCATGCTACTCTTCTGTACATGTTTTGTGTGCAGACCCAGGTACCTCCTACCAGCCTCGCTATTAGCTGAGAGTATTTTACTGCAGCTTTCGGAGACTTCAAGGTACATCTACCAGCGTCCGCGGACCTCAGAGTCCCCCTCTATTCCCTTCTATGTTGTTTTTCTTTTCCGTATTTTCCTTAGACTTTGATGTATATAGACAACTAGTTTTCTCTTAGAAGCTTGTGATTTGTGACTACCGGGTTTTGGGAATATTGTTATACTCAAATTGCTGGTTTTACTTGTTTATTCCGAGCGGCATTTTTCAGCTATATAGTTATCTGTTGAAGTTTAGTTGTTAAATTTTGTTATTATTTCAGTTATTCCACAATTGTTAGGCTTACCTAGTCGTAGAGACTAGGTGCTGTCACGACATCTTACGGAGGAAGATTTGGGTCGTGACAAGTTGGTATCGGAGCTCTAGGTTCATAGGTGTTATGAGTCAATGGCAGGTTTAGTAATGTCTTGCGGATCGGTACTGCTACATCTGTACTTATCTTCGGGAGGCTATGGAACTGTTAGGAAAATTTCAATTTTTTGATTCCTTGTCGTGCGAAATTATTGACTTCGGAATTCTAAACTTCTGTCTTCTATTCTCTCACAGATGGTGAGGACACGTACAATCGGATCAGATGACCAGGCACCTGCGCCCCCTGCTAAAGCTGTGAGAGGCCGAGGCCGAGGTAGAGACCGAGGACGTCCATGTGGTGCAACCAGGGCACCCACACAAGATGCTACAGAGGATCCACTAGTAGCTCCAGTCGGAGCACATGCACCTGAGACGCCTGTTACTGCACCAGCTCTTCAGGAGACCCTTGCATAGTTCCTGAGCATGTTCGGTACTTTGGCTCAGGCATGGTTGATCCCACTTGCTCCTGCCACATCTCAGGCAGGGGGAGGAGCACAGACACCCGCCGCCCACACCCCAGAGCAGCGGGTTCAGGTCGACTACTTTCCAGAGGTCATACCAGTGCAGCCGGTAGCCCCAGTTCGGCCTGAGGGTAAGGCAACAGTTTCTGAGGAGGAGTAGCTCAGACTCGAGAGGTACAAGAAGTACCACCCTCCTACTTTCAGTGTCCTGTCGTAGGAGAATGCCTAGGGTTTTCTTGAGGAGTTTCACCTTATCCTCCGTACTATGGGTGTAGCGGAGTCCAGTGGGGTTTTTTTCACTACGTTCCAGCTTAGAGGAGCGGCCTATAGGTGGTGGCGTGCTTATGAGTTGGGTAGTCCGGCTGAGGTAGCTTCACTTATATGGACTCAGTTCTCGGATATGTTCTTGATAGAGTATGGTCCCCAAAGTCTCAGAGATACATGGCACGCAGAGTTTGAGCAATTGCACCAGGGTGCTATGACTACGTGAAAGTATGCTATTCGTTTCAATGATTTGGCTAGGCATGCACCAACCTTGGTTGCTATAGTTTGAGAGAGGGTCCGTCGGTTTATTGAGGGTTTGCATACCAGCAGGTTGTGGGGATTGCTAGGAGATTGGAGGGAATGCTTGCCCGAGAGAGAGAGGAGTAGGAGGCCAAGAGGTCTCGAGAGTCTGGCACTTATAGTGGTACCCGTGCCCCAGTTGCAGTTCCTCATGGTAGGGGCGCCCTGTTCATTCAGCATTTCCATCCGCCAATGGTATTCTGGCCACTCCTAGGCCCCAGGATCCTTATTATGCACAGCCATTGTCTAGTGCACCTCCTGCACGGGGTGCTTTTAGCAGCCAGTCCAGCCGACCTGGCCCAAGCCGGTCATAACAGCCACGCACTCCGAGAGCTTTTTTTGAGTGTGGCGACACTCGCCATATGGTGAGGGATTGCCCCAGACTTAGGAGGAGTGCACCTCCACAGACTTCTCAGGCACCGTGTGCTCCACTGGGTCCCCAAGCTACGATTACAGCACCACCTACCATAACACCTGCTCAGCCAGCTCGAGGTGGAGGTCGGGTAGGTAGAAGTCGCCCTAGAGGGGAGGCCAGGCCAGATATTATGCTCTTCCTGATCATACAGAGGCAGTTGCCTTCGACTCTATCATTACAAGTATTGTTACGGTCTGTCATAGAGATGCGCCAATTTTTTTTATCCAGGCTCCACTTATTCCTATGTGTCCTCTTATTTTGCTCCGTATTTGGGAGTATCCCATGATTCTTTGAGTTCTCCTATTTATGTGTCTACACCCGTGGGAGATTCTATTATTGTTGACCGTGTGTATCGGTCGTTCTGGTTGTTCTTAGTGGTTTTGAGACCAGAGCCGATTTATTATTGCTCAGTATGGTAGATTTTTGATATTATTTTGGGCATGGACTGGTTGTCGCCCCATTATGCTATTCTTGATTATCATGCCAAGACCGCGACGCTGGCTATGCCAGGGTTACTGCAGTTAGAGTGGAGAGGTACCTTAGATTATACTCCCAGCAAAGTTATTTCAATTCTTAAAGCTCAATGAATGGTTGAGAAGGGGTGTGACACATATCTAGCTTACGTGAGAGATGCCGGTATTGATACCCCCACGCTTGAGTCCGTTCAAGTAGTGAGGGATTATCCTGATGTATTTCCAGCTGATCTTTCGGGCATACCGCCCGATAGGTATATTGACTTTGGTATTGATTTGTTGTCGGACACTCAACCTATCTCTATTCCTCCATATCCTATGGCTGCTCCTGAGTTGAAGGAGTTGAAGGAGCAGTTATAGGAATTGCTTGATAAGGGCTTCATTCGGCCCAACGTGTCAACTTGGGGTGCTCTAGTCTTGTTTGTGAAGAAGAAGGATGGTTCTATGCATATGTGCATTAATTATCGCCAGTTGAACAAAGTTACAGTGAAGAACAGGTATCCATTGCCTCGTATTGATGACCTATTTGATTAGTTACAGGTTGCCAGAGTGTTTTCCAAGATTGACTTGCGTTCAAGCTATCATCAGTTGAAGATTCGGGAGCCAGATATCCCGAAGACTGCTTTCAGGACTCGGTATGGTCACTACGATTTCCTTGGGATGTCATTTGGGCTGACCAATGTCCCAACATCATTCATGCACTTGATGCAGAGTGTATTTCGGCCCTATCTTGACTCATTCGTCATTATGTTTATTGACGACATTCTGGTGTACTCCCGGAGTCGGGTGGATCACAAGCAACACCTGAGGATTGTGCTTCAGACCTTGAGAGAACAGAAGTTATATGCAAAATTTTCAAAGTGTGAGTTCTGGCTAGATTCAGTGGCATTTTTGGGTCACGTGGTGTCGATTGAGGGGATCTAGGTGGATCCGAAGAAGGTTGAATCAATACAGAGTTGGCCCAGACTGTCCTCAGCTACGGAGGATCTTAACTTGCATCAGCGGAGGTGGTTAGAGCTACTTAAGGATTATGATATCACTATTCTATACCATTTCGGGAAGGCCAATGTGGTGGCCGATGCCCTGAGTCACATGGTGGAGAGTTTGGGGAGCTTAGCATATCTACCAGCATCAGAGATGCCATTGGCATTGGATGTTCAGGCCTTGGCCAACCAGTTTGTTAGATTGGATCTTTCTGATCCAAGTCGAGTTTTGGCTTGTGTGATCTCTCAGTCTTCTCTTTATGATCGTATCAGGGAGCGTCAGTATGATGACCCCGATTTACTTGTCCTTAAGGACACGATTTAGCACGGTGATGCTAAGGAGGTCACTATTGGAGATGATGGTGCATTGAGGATGCAGGGCAGGCCAAGTGTGCCTAATGTAGATGGTTTGCATGAGTTGATACTCTAGGAGGCTCACAGTTTGCGGTACTCCATTCATCCGGGTGCGCGAAGATGTATCAGGATTTGAGGCAGCATTATTGGTGGAGGAAAATGAAGAAGGACATAGTGGAATATGTTGCTTTGTGTCTAAATTGCCAGCAGGTGAAGTATGAGCATCAACGACCGGGTGGATTGCTTCAGAAGCTAGAGATTACGGAGTGGAAATGGGAGCGGATCACTATGGATTTCATTATTGGTCTTCCATGGACTCAGCGGAAGTTTAATGCAGTTTGGGTGATTGTGGATAGGCTGACCAAGTCAGCTTATTTTATTCTAGTGATGACTATTTATTCTTTCGAGCAGCTGGCTCGAGTTTTATATCCGCGAGATTGTCAGGCTTCATGGTATGCCAGTATCAATCATCTCTGATCGGGGTACGCAGTTTACATCACAGTTCTAGAGGGCAGTACAGCAAGAGTTAGGTACTCGGGTTGAGTTGAGCACATCATTTCACCTTTAGACGGACGGACAATCCGAGTGCACTATTCAGATACCGGAGGATATGCTACATACATGTGTGATGGAGTTTGGGGGTTCTTGGGATCAGTTCTTGCCACTTGCGGAGTTTGACTACAACAACAGCTATCAATCGAGCATTCAGATGACACCGTATGAGTCTTTGTATGGTAGACGGTTTCCGTCTCCAGTGGGATGGTTCGAGCTGGGCGAGGCTAGACTATTGGGTACAGACTTAGTTCAGGATGCTTTGGAAAAGGTTAAGGTGATTCAGGATCGACTTCGCACAGCCCCGTCCAGACAGAAGAGTTATGCGGATCGGAAGGTTCTCGATGTTGCATTCATGGTTGGAGAGTGGGTCTTGCTCCGGGTTTTGAACATGAAGGGTGTCATGTGGTTCGGGGAGAAGGGCAAGATGAGCCCAAGGTTTATTGGCCCGTTCGAGGTGTTACGGCGAGTTGGGGAGGTTGCTTATGAGCTTGCCTTGCCTCCCAGTCTAGCAACAATGCATCCAGTATTCCATGTGTCTATGCTCTAGAAGTATCACGAGGATCCATCTCATGTGTTGGATTTCAGCTCAGTCCAGTTGGACAAGGATTTGTCTTATGTGGAGGAGTCGACGACTATTTTGGACAGGCAGGTTCGAAAGTTGAGGTCAAAGAACATTGCTTCAGTGAAGGTTCAGTGGAGGGGTCAGCCGGTTGAGGAGGCAACTTGGGAGACCGATCATGATATGCGCAACCGTTATCTTCATCTTTTCCCCACATCAGGTATGTTTCTATGCTCGTTCGAGGACAAACGATTATTGTAAGAGGTAGAGGATGTAACGACCCGGCCGGTCGTTTTGAAAGTAATAGCCCCGATCCCCTAATTACTGCTTTCCCTGTATCATTATATGCTTATGTGACTTGCGAGGAGATTTTGTTCTTGGTTTTAGAGTGAATTGGGACACTTAGTCCCTAAAATGGAAGCTTAAGTTCTAGGAATTTGACCATAGTTGGAACTGTGTGAGGACGACTCTGGAATGGAGTTTTGTCTGTTCCGTTAGCTCCGTTGGGTTATTTTGGACTGAGGAGCGTG
Organism: Nicotiana attenuata; assembly: GCF_001879085.1. Classification (NCBI taxonomy): domain Eukaryota; kingdom Viridiplantae; phylum Streptophyta; class Magnoliopsida; order Solanales; family Solanaceae; genus Nicotiana; species Nicotiana attenuata. Next base: position 35,688 of record NW_017675770.1, read on the forward strand.
TCCGGATTGTGATTTCGAGGTCCGTAGTTGAATTAGGCTTGAATGGCGAAAGTTGAATTTTTGGGAAAGTTTGAACGGGAGTGGACTTTTTGATATCGGGGTCGGTTTCCGATTTCGGAAGTTGGAGTAGGTCCGTAATGTCAAATATGACGTGTGTGCAAATTTTGAGGTCAGTCAGACGTGATTTGATGGGTTTCGGCATCAGTTGTAGAAGTTTGAAGTTTCAAAGTTCATTAAGCTTGAATTGGGTTGCGATTTGTGTTTTTGTTGTTGTTTGATGTGATTTTAGAGCTCGTCTAAGTTCGTATGGTGTTTTAGGACTTGTCGGTATGTTTGGTTGAGGTCCCAAGGGCCTCGGTTGATTTCGGGTGGTTAACGGATCATTTTGTGTTGTGTTGAAATTGCTGATGTTTTCCAGCTTCTTGTGTCATCGCACAAGCGGTGAGGTTGGCCGCAGGTGTGGACACTCACGTGTGAGAGGAAGCTCACAGATGCGGCCCTGGCCTAGGGAGTCAGTGGTCGTAGTTGCGACATAAGGACCGCAGAAGTGGAGCCGCTCCTGCGGAAGGGTGATCGCAGAAGCGAAGGAGCTGGGTGAGGACACCGCAGAAGCGGGCTAGGTCCACAGGCACGTAGTCGCATGTACGGCCTTTTGATCGCAGAAGCGGACCCAGGGACTTAAGTCAAAACTACACATGTGATGGAAATTCCACAGGTGCGGCGTCACAGGTGCGAGATCGCTGGGCAGAAAAGGGAAATTACGAGGGTTTGGTCTCATTTTCACTTGGGACTGAGGGAGATCAGATTGAGGCGATAATTTGAGGGATTTTTAGAGGAAACTATTGGGTAATAATTCTTAACTCGTTTTTTGTTATATTCACCTAATCTATCGTTATTTCATCATTTAATTAAGGATTGGGGTTAAGAAAATTGGGGAAAAAGTTGGAAAGTTCTTCAACTGAATTTTTGGGTTTTGATTGAGATTTTTCTATCGGATTTGAGTAATTTTGGTACGAGTGAACTCGTGGTTGAATGGGTATTCATATTTTGTGACTTTAACCCAATTTTGAGACGTGGGCCCGAGTAGACGTTTTGGGGCGAATTTCTAATTTCTTGCTAAAGTCTTAATTTTATTAGATTTGTTTCTTATAGTTATATTTATGGTATGTAATTTCTTTTGGCTAGATTTGGGCCATTCAGTGTCGAAAAATTGAGGAAAGGGCATTCTTATTGCTTGATTGAGCTTGGTTTGAAGTAAGTGGCTTGCCTAACCTTGTATGGGGGAAATCCCCTTAGGATTTGGTACTGTTGTGATACTTCTGTGATATGTGAGTTCCATGTACGCGAGGTGATGAGTGCGTACACGAGCTAATTATTGTAAAACCCGATTTTTATTGAGCAGTAACCTGTTACATCTTAAATGAGTTATACCAGCACGTGTAGTTATCCTGTTTAGCCTAATATCGTGTGTCTACGTTGTCTTAATTGCTTATTTGAAATCTGTACAACATGCTTATCTGATTTCCTGCTTTTCCTTGACTTGTATTTAGTCTTAAACTGTAGGATTCCTTGTTGTAATTGTTGTTCCATCGATTTCGAGCTGTGTGTTTACTTTAAGGACTACGAGGCGGTACCTCGGGAGATATCCTATTGCATATTTACTTTTGGGACTATGAGGCGGTACCTCGGGAGATCCCCTGTCGCATATTTACTATTGGGACTACGAGGCGGTACCCTGGGAGATCCCCGTTGCATATTTACTTTGGGACTACGAGGCGGTACCTCGGGAGATCCCCTGTTGAGCATTTACTTTTGGGACTACGAGACGGTATCTCAAGAGCCCATGTTGTTTATCCCTATGTGCTGTGCTGTTATCTTTTTGTACTTTCTCCTTGTTAAATTTCCATTCTCTTATAACATTGCTATATTTTCTACCTTAAATTAATATATTCCAGTAGGGCTCTGACCTGACCTCGTCACTACTCCTACCGAGGTTAGGCCTGGCACTTATTGGGTACTGTTGTGGTGTACTCATGCTACTCTTCTGCACATGTTTTGTGTGCAGACCTAGGTACCTCCTACCAGCCCCACTATTAGCTGAGAGTATTTTGCTACGGCTTTCGGAGACTTCAAGGTACATTTGCCACCGTCCGCAGACCTCGAAGTCCCCATCTATTCCCTCATATGTTGTTTTTCTTTTCCGTATTTTCCTTAGACTCTGATGTATAGAGACACTTAGTTTTCTCTTAGAAGCTTGTGACTTGTGACTACTGGGTTTTGGGGATATTGTTATACTCGAATTGGTGGTTTTACTTGTGCATGCCGAGCATCATTTTTCAGCTATATAGTTATCTGTTGGAGTTTAGTTGTTAAATCTTGTTATTATTTTAGTTATTTCGCAATTGTTAGGCTTACCTAGTCATAGAGACTAGGTGCCGTCAAGATATCTTACGGAGGGAGATTTGGGTCGTGACAACACCATTCATATATCAGAGGATATGCTTCGCTCTTGTGTCATGGATTTCGGGGGTTCTTGGGATCAGTTCTTGCCGCTTGCGGAGTTTGCCTACAACAACTGCTACTAGTCGAGCATTCACATGGCTCCCTATGAGGCATTGTATGGGAGGCAGTGCTGTTCGCCAATTGGATGGTTTGAGCCGAGAGAGGTTCGGTTGTTGCTTACCAATTTGGTTCAAGATGCCTTGGAAAAGGTTAAGATTATTCAGGATCGACTTCACACAACTCAGTCTATGTAGAAGATTTATGTCGACCGTAGAGTTTGTGATGTGGCATTCATGGTTGGAGAGAGGCTATTGCTCCGGGTATCACCCATGAAGGGTGTGATGAGGTTCGGAAAGAAGGGCAAGTTAAGCCCTAAGTATATCGAACCCTTTGAGATTTTTGAGAGAGTTGGTGAGGTGGCCTACAGACTAGGATTGCCACCTAGTTTATCAGCGGTCCATCCGGTGTTCCATGTGTCCATTCTCCGGAAGTATCACGGTGATCCATCCCATATGTTCAGCTCAGTCCAATTGGATAAGGATTTGACTTATGAGGAGGAGCCGGTGGCCATTCTAGCTCGGCAGGTCCGGAAGTTGAGGTCTAAGAGTCATCCTTCAGTTAGAGTGCAATGGAGAGGTCAACTGGTCGAGGCAGCCACGTGGGAGTCCGAGTCGGACATGCGGAGTAGATATCCACACCTTTTCACCAGTCAGGTACCTTTCTATCTCTATTCGAGGATGAATGTTTATTTTAGAGGTGGAGAATGTGATGACCCGGTAGGTCATTTTCAGTTTTAGCCTTCATTTATGTGTTTCGAGACCTCAATCTGTGTCTTTTTCTGAAAAATATTTATGTGAAAAATTGATAAAAATGTGAAATTTAGCCTTAAAAATGATTTGAGTTGACTATGGTCTAAGTTGACTACGGTATACATTTTGTGCAAATGGACCCGAAATCGGTATTTTGACGGTCCCGGTGGCTCCGTACCGTGATTTAGGACTTGGATGTATGCTCGAAATCAAATTCGGAAGTCCCTAACTTGATTTAACGTAATTTATTGAAAACTAGTAATTTGAAGGCTAAAAGAATTTCTAAGTTTGACCGTAGGTTGACTTTGTTGCTACGGGTTTCAGATTTTGGTTCTGGAACTTGGTATAGGTTCATTTTACTATTTATGACTTGTCTGCAAAATTTGGTGCAAAACAGAGTTGATTTGACGTGATTCGGACGTCCGGTGTTACAAATTTGCATGTTCTTGAGTTTCATTGAAAATGTCATTCATTTCGATGTCCGATACATAGTTCTAGGTGTTAATTTGGTATTTTTATCACGTGAGCGAGTTCATATGATGTTATTACACTTGTGTGCATGTTTGGTTTGGAGCCCAAGGGGCTCGGGTGAGTTTCGGATAGGCTACGAAGTGATTTTTGGACTTAGGCATCTGTTGTTTTTGCTGATATCTAGTGTCTGGTAATTTGTGCTTCGCGATCGTGAATCTACTCTCGCGATCGCAAAAGGGAAATTGGTACTGGGGCAGAGTTACTCTTTGCCAACGCAAGGTACTGGACCCGAACGCGAAGTGGAGGGAGGCTTGCCCTTCGCGAACGCAATTGTTCCTCCGCGAACGCGAAGCTTTGTGGGGTTCTGGGGGAGCTGGGCAGGTGACTCTACGCGAACGCGAAGTTAGGGGGCGCTAAGCCTTTGCGAGTGCGAAGAGTTGACCATGATTGGGGGATGGCCTTTTGGCTAGTGCTCTTCGCGAACGCGTCAGGTGCTTCGCGAACGCGAAGGACACCTGACGCGTCTTTTAAACTTCTAAAAATTGGGATTTTCTTCATTTTTCATTATCTTCACATTAGAGCTCGGCCTAGAGGCGATTTTGAAGAGAAATTTCACCCCCACTTCGTAGGTTAGTATACTTTAACCCGTTTTCTTCCATTTCCATCAACACCTATTGATTTCTAACCTTAATTTATGCTTTTTCATAGTAGAAAATTAGGGATTTGGGTAGAATTTGGGGGGGGGGGGTGGTTTGTAAAATTGATATTTAGACCTCAAATTGAGTTCGGATTTCGAAACTAATCACATAATCGGGTTCGGGGGTAAATGGGTAATTAGGCTTGTCCGAGTCTTGTGTTTTGACCAAACAGGCCCGAGTTTGACTTTTGTTGTTTTTTGGCAAAAGTGAAAAGATCTAAGCTTTATGTATTGTAATTGATTTCCCTGTTTGTTGATATTAAGTCGATTTTGGTTAGATTCGACTGGTTTGGAGGCGAATTTTAGAGGAAAGGCCCTGCTTGAACTTTGATTTGATTGCGGAGTGAGGTAAGTGTTGGGTCTAACCTTGATTTGAGGAAATTAAGAACCCTTGAACTATATGTTATGTGAATTACGTGTGTAACAACGTATATGTGAGGTGACGAGTGTATATACACCGTGAAAATAACTGTTTCCATGCTTTTCTGTATTTCATTAATTCTCTTATTCCGTGTCTTAACTGTTACATGCTTTAATTGCTTTATATGCCATAACTTATTACTTGTCATTTATTTATCCTTATATTGAAATGTTTGTTTCTTCCATGATTCCATGATTAATTGCTACTTGCCTTAATATCTTACTTGTACACTTTAACTGTCATATACTTAGTTTGTCTTGTTGCTTTGTATTAATTGTAGCATTCCTTGATTTGGTACGGGTTCCTATATTGCTTTGCTTTCATATTCTTTAATCATAGAGATTCTTGTGATTTGAGTTGTTGGATTGATTAAATTTATTGAATTTGTTTATGGATCGGGTTGCACACCGCAATAGTTGTGATATAGTGGAATAAGGGAGGATTTGATATTGATATGGTGGGATCGAGTTACATGCCGCAACAGATTTTATATGTGATTCGATATTGATATGGTGAAATAGGGAGGATTATGATATTGATTTTGATTATATGGTGGGATCGGGTTGCGCGCCGCAATGAATTTTATATGTTATTCTTGATATTGATAGGGAAAATAAGGGAGAATTGTGTTTGTACAGTGGGATCAGGTTGCTCACCGCAACAGATTGTGTGTGTTGTACTCATTATTGTATCGTGTTAGCTTTCAGTATTTTCATATGAGATTCTGAGAACTGATATTTCTGGATTCACTGACTTTAAGGATTGAGTTTGTTTTCAATAGTTAACTGCTTTGCTGTTATTTCATCCTTTCCTTTCCTATTACTATTGTTATACTGCGTACAGGTTATTGTAAGTGACTCGCCTTAGCCTCGTCACTACTTCGTCGAGGTTAGGCTCGGCACTTACAGAGTACATGAGGTCGGTTGTACTCATATTACACTCTGCACATCTTGTGCAGATTTTGGAGTCGTTCCTAGCGGCGGTCAGTAGTTTGCTCAGATTCGGTGCCTGACAGAGATTTGAGGTACAGCTGCACAACATTCGCAGCCCCGAAGTCCCCTTTTACCTTACTCTAGCTGTTTATTTCATTTCAGATAGTTATGCTTTCGTTCAGACTTTTATTTGTGGTACTCTAGTCGCTCGTGTACTTGTGACACCAGTTCTGGGATTGTATCTGAATATCGCTGTTATTTTAGTTTACTCACTCCATTTTAGTTTATTCAGTTTCTTGGCTATCATTTAATTTGAATTGTTACAAATGGCTAAAGACTATTTCTAACGTTGGCTTGTCTAGCAAGTGAAATGTTATGCATAATTACAATCCCGAGGATGAGAATTTTGGATTGTGACAACAATAAATAGTCATCAAAATTTAATCAAATGTGATGAATAATAGAGAGAGAGAGAAAAATGACCCCCAAAAATTTAGGGAACAATCACGTTAGTTTCAAATACTCAATGAACATCAAGCATCCTTGGATTTCAAATAAACCGGGAGAAAATTTGCTCATTCCCAAACTTCCAATTTACTAGCCAAACCTTAAAGAGTAATTTTCTTACATCAATTTCCCCCATCTCCATCACATAAAAACACTTGTCAAAGATTTATGCTATTACTCAACAATCGAAATAGTATCAAAATACTATATATACTTACATTGTTTGAATCTGTATTGTTAAATATACACTACATGCACTAAATGAAAATAATCATAAATATCTAAAAAATTAATTTCAAAGAATTATAGAATGTACACTAATTTAAAAATCAAATATAAAGAATATAGGATGTACACATAATTATACACAAGATATATAACATGAATGCAATCTGTATAACAGACAGTCATGGCAAAGCACATAGATAAAATACGCATTAAAAATCAAATATAAAAACAATAGGATGAATATATTAATATACACTACTTATACAGCATGTGTGCACTCTATATACTATAAAACTCAGGATTACACATCTCATATACAAATTATATATAATTATCATGTTTAATTATATACTATTTATCCAGCAATTTATTTAAAACAAAGGTCAGAATTGTACATCTCATACAAAAATCACATAAAGAAACTCTGTTATTACTAAAAAATATGTACACCAAATATAAATTTACGTATATACTAAACTACAAAAACTATAGGTTGAATATATAATTATACACTACTTATACAACATTATATGCACTTTGTATAATATAAAAGTCAGGATTAATTATACATCTCAATATCTCATATACGAATCACATAGATAAACTATGCATTATAATTAAAGAACATGCCTATGTTATAGTACATATCAACATTTAAAATACACAAATATACCATCGACATAGATTAAAAGATACACTTTAATCAGTGATTACTTGATTGAAAACATAAACCGGTAGTAAAATACTTTTAAATTGACATTAGATGTTTTACTTCAATGGGGTGAAATCGCGTTGATGGAGTCGGGGAGAAGGCCAAGATGAAACGTGCAGTACTAATGGTTATCTACGTCGAAGAATTTTGGGATAATGAAAATACAAATTTAATAACATAAAGCCTACAAATATGAAAAGGATATTATAGATCAACTGATATTTTTTGAAGAATTAACTGTATTGGTGGAAAAAGAATGTTACACGTGGAGTGTCAGTGTGCTGACTAGGCATGACACGTTGAGTAGTGATTCAACGACAAGTGACGTTCTCCAAACAATACCGCAACCATAGAAAACCCGCACTCGGGGCTTGCCAATTCAGGAAGCGGAGGAACTTCCGGTGAATCTCATGATGGAAGGTCAAGTATACCAAATTATTCTGATTTACAAAGTTTGGTACTAACTATGCATAATCAGTTGAAAGAGCAAAATGATCGCATAGAACAAATACCTGGGGTACCACCTGTGATTAAAGGAGTAGATATTGATAAGTATTCACAACAGCCCTGAAGCCAAGTGCAGCACCTTTGCCGATTTCAAAGAAGTTTAAAATGCCTGATATTCTAAAATATGATGGAACAACTGACCGAGATCACGTAACCACGTTTACAGCTGGCGTGAAAGGCAAAATTTTAACTAAGCAAGAAATTGAATCACTTTTGGTCAAAATATTTGGTGAAACACTCACGAAAGGATCATTAATGTGGTATTCTCTCTTACCTGAAAACTCTATTGATTCTTTTGCTGAGCTTGCAGATTCATTTATAAAAGCACATCCGGGGCTCAAAAATTTGAAAGAAGGATGGAAGACATCTTTAAAGTAAAACAAGGAAACACAGAGCTACTAAGGGAATTTGTAGATAGATTCCAACGGGAAAGGATGATGTTGAGTACCTAACAATTGGGTAGCCATGGCGTTTGCAAGAAACCTCAACGAGAAAAGTTCAGAAGCCACAAGGAGATTGAAGGAAAGATTCCAGCAACAACTTGGAACGATGTGTATAATAGATACATCACGAAGCTGTAGTTAGAGGAAGACACGGTTGCTCAACCAAGGGTTGATGAAAGAGCAGGGTCAAGACGCTCAGAATCAGAAAAAAGGACCGGGAGAAATGGGTATGAGCCTTATATGGGTCCTGCGGATCGAGATTATCGGTCCAAACAAGAAAACTTACGATATGAATCGAGGTCAAGGCAAAAAGATGCTGTTTCCTCATCTAGATTCGGAAAGTAACAGGACGCGCGAGGAGACAATTCCAACACACATGCGAGAATCGGAGACTACAATTTTAATGTCAGTACCTCCGAATTGGTGGCTATTTTAAGAGGTATGGAAGATAAGGTATGGTGGCCTAAAGAAATGAGGTCAGACTCGAGCAAGAGAAATCCAGATCACTAGTGTGAATTTCACAACGATCACGGCCATAGAACAATAGATTTCCGGTTACTACAAGAACAGGTGGAGCATTTGTTGAATCAAGGTTATCTAACTAACCTGTTCAGCGAGAAAGGTAGGCAATAATATATGAAGAATAATTAAGAACCCTCAAAACTCCTATCTCTAAATGGAATAATCAACGTAATAACCATGGGAGATGAGGTCAATGATGTAACTTATACGGCAGCAAAGAAGATGTCCAAAGTCACAGTCACTCATGGGAAATGGATACGTCACACCTTGGAAGGAAACGGTATAACATTTGATGATTAGGACGCGGATGGATTGATGATTCCTTACAATGACGCACTGGTAATATCCTTACTTGTACATGATACTAACGTAAAACGAGTTCTGATTGACCCAGATAGCTCCGTGAATATCATTTTACAAAGAGTGGTGGATGAGATGCAAGCTAATGACAAGGTGATACCAAAGGCACAGACTTTGTCTGGTTTTGATAATTCAAGTGTTATCACGAAAGGAGAAATGGTGCTAGCTACGTTTGCAGAAGGAGTAAGGATACAAAGTTTCAAGTATAGATGCAGACATGGCTTATAATATAATCCTGGGAAGACCCTGGATTCATGATATGGATGCTGTACCGTCCACATTACATCAAGTTATCAAGTTTCTTTCACAGTGGGGGATTCATCAAATCCGTGGAGATCAACAAGCTTCGAGGAGTATCAATTCAGTAGTTGCTACCAGCACGGTAAACGAAGTGGAAGGTAAGAAATAACAGTTACATAGTTCAGTTGAAGATGTTGCATTACAAACCTCAACTGAAGGCATTCCAGCACAAGCCGACATTGATTCGAGACCCGATGTTATTCAAGAGCCAGAAGAAAATGAAAATATTAAGACAACTACCGAAGAACTCGAGGCGGTGGTGCTATTTATACATTGGCCAGACAGAAAAGTTTACATCGGAGCGAATCTGAGCACAGAAATGAAAGGTAAGTTAATTGAATTTTTAAAAGCTAACGCAGATTGATTTGCTTGGTCGCATTCAGATATGACAGGTATACCACCGAAGGTAATGATCCACAAACTAAATGAGGACCCATCGTATCCGCCTGTCAAGCAGAAGAAGAGGAAGCAGGGATCCTTCAAAAATCAAGTAATCCAAGATGAGGTACAAAAGCTTTTAAAAATTGGGTCAATACGAGAGGTAAAATATCCTAACTGTCTAGCTAATACTGTGGTAGTTCCAAAAAAGAATGGGAAATGGTGAGTTTGTGTAGATTATACTGATTTAAATAAAGCTTCTCCTAAAGATTCATTCCCTTTGCCGCATATAGATCAACTAATTGATTCTACTGCTGGACATGAGTTTTTAAGTTTTTAGATGCATATTCAGGATATAACCTGATAAAGATGGACCCTATAGATGAAGAAAAAACTTCCTTTATCATAGAGGGGGGGACTTACTGTTACAAAGTCATGCCTTTTGGTCTAAAAAATGCTGGAGCCACGTACCAAAGATTGGTAGCTAAAATGTTTCAAGAACATCTGGGAAAGACTATGGAAATCTACATTGATGACATGCTAGTCAAATCGGCACAGGCAGGAGATCATTTCCAGCATTTGTTGAACACTTTTCAAATTCTTCGCAAGTACAATATGAAGCTAAATCCAGAAAAATGCGCTTTCAGCGTATCTTCAGGTAAATTTTTAGGTTTTCTTGTTTCTAATAGGGGAATTGAAGTAAATCCTACACAAATCAAAGCTATCGAGGAAATACCCGATGTACTTACAAACAAAAAGGAGGTGCAGAGATTAACAGGAAGAATAACAGCATTGGGAGATTTATTTCAAAATCATTAGAAAAGAGTTTTAAATTCTTTTTAGTATTGAAAAAGCAAAATCAATTTGAATGGACCGACGAATGCCAACAAGCACTTAAGGATTTTAAATTGTATCTGTCAAATCCGCCTTTGCTATCCAAACCGAAAGACGGGCAAAGGCTGCTTATATACCTTGCTGCGTCAGAAGTGGCGGTAAGTGCGGTACTTGTACGAGAGGATAAAGGTAAGCAATCTCCAATATATTATGTTAGTAATTCTTTGTTAGATGCTGAGACACGATACCCTCATCTAGAAAAACTTGCTTTAGCACTAATTATGGAATCTAGAAAATTGAGACCTTATTTTCAATGTCATCCTATCACTATAATAACTGCTTTCCTCCTGAGGAATATATTGCATAAGCAAGAATTATCTGGTAGGTTAGTTAAGTGGGCAATAGAACTCAGTGAGTATGATATCATATACCAGCCTAGAACTGCAATAAAATTACAGGTTTTAACAGATTTCGTAGCAGATTTTAGCATAAATTTAGTTCCTGAAGCATAAAAGGAATTACAGGTATTTACCGGATCTGATTCAAGGACTTGGACTTTATTTACTGATGGTTCCTCGAATGTAAAAAGAGCGGGCTTAGGTATTGTCCTAATTCCACCATCAGGGGAAATCATAAGACAATCAATAAAATGTTATCCTATCACTAATAATGAAGCAGAGTACGAAGCTGTGATTGCCGGTTTGGAATTAGCACAAGAGCTTGGCATAGAACAGATTGTAATCAAAAGTGATTCGCATATAGTAGTTAACCAAATGCAGGGGACTTACAGAGCAAGAGAGGCGCGAATGCAACAATACTTGGAAAAGGTACGGGAATTAGTTAGACAATTTCAATCATGGAAGGCAGTTCAAATACCCAAGGAGGAGAACGCAGAGGCAGATGCGTTGGCCAATCTCGCGTCTGTTACAGAAGTAACAAAATGCAGAAAATGCTATTGTAATACATTTGTTTCATTCAGCACTCGATCAAGACAAAAATGAGGTAAATTTTAATAATTTAACTTGGGATTGGAGGAACAAGTTTGTCAATTTTTGCAGTACTAAATCTTGCCCGAATACAAGAAGAAGTCACAGGTACTTCGCCAAAAAGCTGCCCGGTATTGCTTAATTCGTGGAAACTTATACCAAAAGATGTTCGGCAGACCTTTAGCACGGTCCCTTGGTCCTTCACAAAAAGAATATGTAATGAGGGAAGTACACGAAGGTCACTGTGGTAATCATGCAGAGGGAAGGTCATTGGTGAAGACTTTAATAAGAGCGGGATACTATTGGCCAAAAATGGAACAAGAAGCAGAAAACTTTGTAGCCAAGTGTGATAAATGTTAACGATATGCCAATAACATGCATCGCCCAGCAGAATTTTTACATTCAGTTATCTCACCATGGCCTTTCATGAAGTGGGGCATGTATATCGTTGGTCCGTTACCTCAAGCCAAAGGAAAGACACGGTTTCTATTGGTTTTAACAGATTATTTTTTAAAATGGGTAGAAGCAGGAGCTTTCAAACAGGTGTGAGAAAAAGAAGTCAGGGACTTTATTTGACGAAACATAATCTGTCGTTTTAGAGTTCCAAAGGAAATCGTGTGTGACAACGGCCCGCAATTCATAGGCGCAAAAATCACAGGGTTCTTTCAAAGTTGGCAGATTAAACAGATTACATCCGCGCCTTACAATTCCATAGCTAATGGACAAGCTGAGTCAACAAACAAAATTATTATTAATAACTTGAAAAGGAGATTAGAGGAGTCAAAGGGCAATTGACCAGAAATGTTACCAGGAGTACTATGGGCTTATCGAACAACAGCGAAAACAAGTACGTGCGAAACTCCATTTTCACTCGTCTATGGCACAGAAGACTTAATTCCAATAGAAATAGGTGAACCAAGTATGAGATATACAAATACTACTGAGGAATCAAAGGAAGAAGAGATGCAGACGAATCTGGATTTAGTAGAAGAAAGGAGAGAGGCAGCGCTAATAAGGATGGCGGCTCAAAAACAGATGATTGAGCGATATTACAACAGGAAAGAAAATTTGAGGTACTTCAAGATTGGGGACTTCTTCCTCAAAAAGGTGTTTCGATCAACGAAAGCGGCTAATGCGAGGAAGTTATGTCCAAATTGGGAAGGCCCTTATAGGGTTCGAGGCATCGCTGGAAAGGGAGCATATGAGTTGGAACCTATGGATGTCAGCATACTACCATCAAATTGGAACGCTGTTCACTAGAAGAAGTATTACTTCTGTAGACATGTAATTTTTGACCCTCCCCGAGATTTTACACGTTTTAGCGTTTAAATATTTAGTTTAGGTTGGATATCACTATTTTAACTAGTTTTGACTATTTTACTTTATTTTATCACAAAAATAAAAATTACAATAATATTTTCTTTTATTTAGGTAATTAATATTTTATCTTGTTACTTTTAGTTTTTCTACTTTTCATAAAATTAAATTTGAAAACACAAAAAAAAATAAATATAGTTGCACTTTGTTTTTTTTACTTCATTACATATCTTTTTCAAGAATATTAGTATTTTTGGTAGTAATATCATTTTAATTTTGCGACAATTCTAATCTAATCCTATTTTTATTTTTAGTATGATATTTGAAAATACCAAAAAAACGTTTCATGTTTTATCTTATTTCTATCTAGTTTAGGTTATTAGTATTTTTATATGACATTATTTTAATTCTTACCATGATTTTAACCTATTTTGTTTACTTTTATTGTAATATTGAAAATGCCAAAATATTTCCACCTTAATCTAATTTGAGGTCATTTGATATTCTATATTTTGAATATTCAATCAGTGTTGATTAATTCCAAAGAATTAAGAAGGTCTTATTTTATTTTCCTTGCCCAATTGAGACTAGAAGAGGCCCAATTATGGGCAAGAGGAAGCCCAAAATCAGGCAGCCCACCCCCTGAACCCATGACCCGCCGTATCTATCCTTGACTCGCCCCAATCCCCTCTCTAAATCCTAGCCACCCACTAACTTTGATCCAACGAACCCAATTAATTCCCATATCCATATAAAACCTTATCTTTAAGCAAACTCTAACCCTAGTTTCTCTCCCAAACGGCGCCCTCAACTTCCCAGCCCACTGTCGCCTCTTCGACTCGCCGGAATCGGGCGAGTTCACTCAGCCTAGTTACATGGTCCCCCCTCTCTCATCTTCTCCTTCTTCCACGTAGCAATCACAACAAACTCAGAATATTCCCTAATGATTTCACCCAAATTGAGTCCGCCTCTCCCTCACACGCTCATCTCACTCGAATTTCAGTTGAAGACTAGATTAGGATTAATGGGGGGCGTAGGATTGAGTCTCACTCAATCTACTCCCTCCACTTGTCCTTTACTGGTCGAAAAAATCAAATTTTGGAGATGTTTGGAGGATTTTCGGGTTTTCTTGGAAGTCAAGTACAGAAGTTTCAAGATGGAGTATATATTTGGGGGGTCTTGGTATTTTTCGGACAGTCCTGGAGATAGAAAAAAAGGGTTCTTTTGGAGGAAAATTTGAGAGAAAAGGTTCTAAGGTTCTTTTCAGTTTTCAATTTTTTTATGTTTTGTTTGAATTCCAGAAAAACAAAAATACAAAAAAAGTTTGAGTTCAGATTCTTGTTCGAATTTTGTTTCCATTTCGAAAAATCAGAAAATACCCAAAAAATATTTTTAGTTTCTTCTTTTGATCGTGGTGTTCAAAAATGGACTTCGATTGAAGCTTGGTTCTAAGTTCACCGCCGATTTGAGCCGATGTGCCGATTCAAAGCTGGTTTGCGGTCCCTGTTGTAATCCTCGTTTGAGCTCATTCTTTGTGAATCAATGTAGCGGTTGAAGTGTTATTATTCAAGAAGTTCCAATTTCAGGTTCATTTCCTCCTCCCTTAGTTTTGTTTTTTTGGTATGATCTCAATTTGATAAGAGCCTTGGGGCAATCGACTAATGTGGATTTGGATTTCGGGTTCGGCTAGCAGAACGATTGAATCAAATTTGTTCCTTTTGAATTGTAATGGGATGTTCTGTTATCATCGTTGTGCTTAAAGTGTGCTAAAATTCAAAATCTATCGTGTCGTTGTTAAAATCGACTTTGATTAATTCTTTGATAAGGATCGAGTATTAGTGCGAGATGAAAACCTATAAGTTCTAACTGGATAAAGTAGTATTCCCTTGCTTAGTTTCGCTTCTATGTAAGAAATCTGGTCTAAGATGGTATTATAGCGTGTTTGTTTTCCTGTAGAAGCATGTTCCATCTTGTTTGACTGGTAGATCTGAGTTAAATTGCCTGTAGCTATGTCTGAGCTAAGGACTGCTGCTTTTATTTGTTTCCTTCTTCTGTTGGCCACATGAAACATTGATTAGCAACGTTGTTTTGAACTTGATGTCTCTGGAATGCTAAGTTAGTGTCCATGTTGTGGTGATACCATGATTGAAACTGGAATTAACATAGCTAGAAAGTTTTAAATGGATAACATCTTAGAATATCAGAAGTTCCAGTGTATTAGGTGATAAAATGACTAGTTGACAACTCGGCACACGGCTGAATTTTTTCGCTGGCTTGATGATTGGTTAAATACAACTGTTGGTTTGTAATCGTATTTGAGCTAACTTTGTTTCCAGCGGCTAATGTGTCTATACTGTTTATGCTTCTGCATCTAAAATGAATGATTGTTTGGTTCTATCTTACTAAATTGTTAAGCTTGAATATATTCCCGCTTGAGCTAGAAGACTAAATCGTTCATAGGAAGTTGGCAAATCACCTTTTAATAGTGGTTCTTGTGAGTTTTGCATGTTTTTGGTTGCGTCTTAGTTGATGTACTTTCACTTAAAATCCAAATTGCTTTTCTCCAAATGTCTATGATGTTATTTAAATATGTTTGATATGCTGGAGTGTGGTGAATGCTATGTGAATGTGCTCAGACGTGTAGTGTAGGTTTGAAGATTTTCAGTTCATATTGGTGTGTCTGCTGGTGTGTTAATTTCGTGGGACTAAAGTCAGCGTTAGTGTTATTCGATTCTATAAAAGTCAAAAGACAAGATACAGGTACTGGGATTAATAATAGGTTATGGTTCTTATCATATTTTAATTCATTTTGTTTATTTTCCCTTCTCCCTCCTATAGTAATTCTTGATGTTTTAAGTGTGATCATCCATTTGCTACTTATATTATGTGTCTTTGTATACGGTGAAATCGGAGGGTCCAATTCCTCGTCATCGAGGCACCTCAGAAGATCATCACGAAGGCTCGAGGCTACAAGGCTACGGTCGAGTTTCCTCCCTCGAGGTTCGTCGATGCTCGACCTTGGGACAATGTTGACCCCGGCTATGGTAGAGATGGGGAGTTCCCAAGGCGTGCAGCTAGAGCCGTCAAAGTCTGTCAGGCTAGCCCAAACTCGAATCAGGGCGTCAACTAGCTGTCCCATCTTCATATCTTTGTAATTAGTGCTATTTGTACTATGCTGGGATTTCCCCTCCTATATAAAGGGGATCTTTGCCATTTTGTAAATATCAGTGCCTCCACACTAAATACACAAGAACATTCTCTTGATATTATTGCTCCCATTTATTATCTTCATTATTGTTCATCATTTATTGCTTATCATTGGCCATAAAGAGCCTTCGTTGATTTTATTATAACTGTTAGTCGCTCTTCAACTGCCTTCGATAGCTCCCAGCCGAGCACCGGAATCGACCTCGAGGCCCCGATTGTTAACCTATCGGTTTGATTATCACCTTATTCCTAACTCTTATCTCATTTCTAAATCTCATAACATAGCATCAGCTGCTTAACAACCGGCATAAAATAGATCACGTATTTTTAGAGTCCTATAATCAAATTTAATTGTTGTTACCATTTTCACGGTAAACAATTTGGCGCCCACCGCAAGGCTAAAAATAATAGTGATTATTTTCTTGCTGGTTTCATTACACAACGCAGGTTATCTTTCACACCTTTTCTTGTCCAAGATCTTAAATTTCAGGTTGAAATGCCTAACTCAGTAAATGGAGGTGAAAACGACAATCTTGAGAACGCACCAGGACCAATTCCAGCGGACGCAGTTTCACGCGACGCCCAACGGGTCGATATAAGCTCACACACCAACATGAGTGTGCACCAAGGAGATCAACAAGAAGCTCAGAAAACCCCAACTAGGGAACGGGAGGTTAGCCTTCATGTTATTTTTGAAATGTTGCAGGCACAACAGCTGGCTATTGCTCAGCTGCAAATTCACCAGAAAACTCCTAGCACGGTAGCACCAGGCACGGCCCCACCAACCGAGCAGGTACCCGAGAGATCGAGCAACAACGGGTCGCCAGCCGGCCCCGCCATCGTGAAGATGCTCGAAGACCTCACAAAGAGGATCGAGTCGGGCCAGAAGAAGATAGAAGCCAACGACAAGAAGGTCGAGACCTACAACTCCAAGGTCGACCAAATTCCGGGCGCACCCCCGATCCTGAAAGGTGTGGATTCAAAGAAGTTCGTACAGAAGCTGTTCCCACAGGAAGCGGCCCCGAAGTCCATTCCAAAGAAATTCAGAATGCGGACCTTCCGAAGTATAATGGGACCTCGGACCCCAATGAACACGTTACCGCATACACCTGTGTAGTGAAGGGCAACGACCTGAAAGATGATGAGATCGAGTCCGTCTTGCTGAAGAAGTTCGGAGAAACACTTTATAAAGGGGCAATGATGTGGTATCACAACCTGGCCCCAAACTCAATAGATTCATTTGCCATGCTGGTAGATTCTTTCATTAAGGCACATGCCAGTGCCATCAAACTAACAACAAGGAAGTCCGACATCTTCAAGATCAAGCAGATGGAGAGTGAAATGCTGCGAGAGTTCGTATCCTGCTTCCAAATGGAACGAATGGAACTACCACCGGTCTCTGACGACTGGGCAGTGCAGCCCTTCACTCAAGGTCTGAATGAACAAAGCTCGATGGCTTCGAAGCAATTGAAACAGAATCTAGTTGAATATCCCGCCGTGACCTGGTCGGACGTTCACAACCGATATCAATCTAAAATCAGGGTCGAAGACGACCAACTAGGAGCCCCCTCGGGCTCGGTATACCCAAGCAGGCTTCTGGCGAAGGAGCCGAAGCCAAATAAAGCAAGGTACCATCCGTACACATACACCTTCGTTTGAGCCCGACTAAACAAAGAAGAGGACTGTACCGTGTCCTCATCACAAGCGACTAAAACACATCGGGGCTCGAAACATCGCCGACACATTCTACACTAAGGTATGACCATCTCCCTTTTCATTTTATGTACTTCATACTAACCTTTATGCAGGCGTCCGACCGAGGCGGTCGAAACGCTAACCCAACTCGAAGACCTTAAGGTTTTAAAGCATCCATTGCACTCTTTTCCTTCGGCCGGGTTTTTATCCCAAAAAGGATTTTACCGGCAAGGTTTTTAACGAGGCAACATCCATATGCTACCTAAGGAAGACTCAACAAAGTATTCAAGGCTTCCTTTGCAATCAACCTCAAATACTGGGGGGCATCCGCCCGGGAGATGACCTACTCGGAGAAGTCAAGGTATGCCGAATGGGGTCTCGAAAGGAAAATGATGTACCGGGCCAAACGGTCGAACGAACCGTGTCCGTATAGAATAGCCGGGCCCCTGGCGGCGAAAAAATGTATACTTGTACCAAGTAATCGAAGAATACTTTTCATCAAAGCATTCCACGCTTCAAAAGAAACTCGGCATTTTCGCAAAAACGACTCCTCCGTCAAAAATGTCCCGAACACTCGGGGACTGGCGTCAACAATTCAACACCTGAACGACCTCCGGGTTGGAACTCCAAACTCATAAGCCCTCAACGAGGCAACATCAAAATCACAAAACGTCTCCAAAGCCGAAAGCGTCCCGAACGCTCAGGAACTGGCATCAAAATCTCAAAAGCAACATGACCTCCGGGTCAGAAACTTCAGAATTATAAGACCTCAATGAGGCAATATTAAATTTGCAAGTAATGGCTCCCGAGCCGAGAAAGCCTTGATAACTCGGGGACTGCCGTCAATCACCATCTCCATCGACTTATAAAATACCCGAGGCCATAAGACCCCAAACGGGCAGACTCGGTCTCGCAAGACCTACATAAGGTTACAACAATATCTGTAAGACCTCAAGCAAGGCATGAACAATACTTGTATCAAGTATCCAAAACTGTAAGACCTCAAAGTCATGAAAAACTTGTAAGACCTTACTGAAGGCATAACCCCGATCTCAAATTTTTGGCTATATATCGAACTTGTAAGACCCCTAAAAGGCATACTCTCGATATAGACGCCGAAACTACTTCACTCGGGATAAAAAATGGCTCCGGCCAAGCATAAATGATTACGGTCACAAGGCTGTACCAGCCAAACTAACGCGACTCGGGGACGCCCGACTGTCGCTACAAAATCACAGGCCTTCAATTACTTCGAGTCTACTTCGAAAAGAACCGGTTAAAACAGGCTACCCTCGACATAGGCAAAAGAGCTTCGACCATGTCAGCTCCTAAACACTGGCTTCGAGATACTCAGCCTCCGAGCCAAACCTAACGAGGTGCTCGATCATCGCCATATGACGACTCGTAATCGAGGTTCTTTTTGAACCGTCGGAGAGTCAGGCAAACGTTATTTCAAAAGTCCTTATTGAGGGAAAATTAAAGCCTATAAAAGGTCGCATCGACCCAAAAGCGTAAGTGCCTTTGTCGCTAGCCCACATAAAAGGTCGCATCGACCCAAAGCGTAAGAGCCACTGTCGCCAGCTTCAAATTCAAAAACTTGAGGATCGAATGAGCTCGAGTCGATACCCGACTCGGAGACTGAACCCAAAACAGTTAAACTAAATACGCCCAAGGGCGACAGCATAAGAGCCTTTGACGCCAGCTCACATTAAAGGTCGCATCGACCCAAAAGAATAAGAGCCACTGTCGCCAGCCCACACAAAAGGTCGTACCGACCGAGCACGTAAGAGCCTACGGGCTAGCCTAATAAGCCCCAGGGCCATACTATGAATCTAAGGGTTCTTTTCAAATCAAAGACCAGTTCGTCTGGCTAAAATCAAGGCATAAAGAAATACAGGAGGAATAAAACCACGAGGTTTCCTTTGATACGTATATGCGAGGAAGTACAAGATCCATTTACACGTACTTTGAAAGTACTACATACGGAATCAGGAAATGAAATCTACGTCCCCCTTGGGGACTATGGCCCATCAGCCTCATCTTCTCTATCCTCGGCGTCAGACAAAAGTAATCGAGCACCACGTTCGTTTGCCCTCGCCCGCTTCAACTCTTCCGAGAAGTCGAAGCCCCTAGCACGGATCTCCTCGAGGGTTTTCCTTCGGGACTTACACCGAGCATATTCCTTGCCCCTGTCCTTGTGGTCAAGAATCCTTCTCAGCTTAGCTTGAGCATCGGCAGCGTCCTTCAAATAGACCACCACCTTCTGGTCAGCCTTAGTTCGGCTCATTACAGCTTCAGCTCGGGCATCCACAACCTCGGCCTTTACCTTCAAAAGCTCTGACTCGATTTTTGTAATCACATCTATTCAAACCAAGCTATTATCATGAGCTAAGCGAAGTTAAACCTCAAAGGCGGAAGCTTTAGCTAGAGCACCCTTCTTCGCTGAAGCCTGAACGTCCACCGGAGCCCTCAACATATCATGCTCGCGCTTGGCTCGACCAACTTCGCTCAGAAGGCGTTCTAGGACCTCCATCAAAGGGAAGTTAGGCTCTAAGAAGCCAACGGTTCCATCACAAGTCCCGAGGTAGTACCCGACCTAGGACCTCCAAAGAGAAGTTAGGCTCTGAGAAGCCAACGACATCATTGCGAATCCCGAGGTGGTACCCGACCTCGAGGATCTCCATCAGAAAGAAGTTAGGCTCCAGAAAGCCACTGGTATCATTACGAATCCCGAGGTGGTACCCGACCTCGAGGATCTCCATAAAAAAGAAGTTAGGCTCCAAGAAGCCATTGGCATCAACTGGTAGAGTCATGCATTCAGAATCTCCGCAAATGCAAATAAAAGGAAACATAGCATAAATCAAAGACAAGTCCATGGGATGCCCCAGTTATTACGAAAGCTTGCGTCATAGGTATGATATCATCAGTGTGACATCATCACAGGAAGTCTGAAGAAATGGATGTCAAAATCGTTTCTTATCGCTCCTCTCCAAGAAATGCGGGGTCTATCTGTATACGGTGAAATCGGAGGGTCCAATTCCTCGTCATCGAGGCACCTCAGAAGATCATCTCGAAGGCTCAAGGCTACAAGGCTATGGTCGAGTTTCCTCCCTCGAGGTTCGTCGACGCTCGACCTTGGAACAATGTTGACCCCGGCTATGGTAGAGATGGGGAGTTCCCAAGGCGTGCAGCTAGAGCCGACAAAAGTCTGTCAGGCTATCCCAAAGCCGAATCAGGGCTTCAACTAGCTGTCCCATCTCCATATCTTTGTAATTAATGCTATTTGTACTATGTTGGGATTTTCCCTCCTATATAAAGGGGATCTTTGCCATTTTGTAAACATCGGTGGCTCCACACTAAATACACAAGAACATTCTCTTGATATTATTGCTCCCATTTATTATCTTCATTATTATTCATCATTTATTTCTTATCATTGGCCATAAAGAGCCTTCGTTGATTTTATTATAACTGTTAGTCGCTCTTCAACTGCCTTCGATAGCTCCCAGCCGAGCACCGGAATCGACCTCGAGGCCCCGATTGTTAACCTATCGGTTTGATTATCACCTTATTCCTAACTCTTATCTCGTTTCTAAATCTCATAACATAGAATCCACTGCTTAACAACCGACATAAAAATAGATCACTTATTTTTAGAGTCCCATAATCAAATTTAATTGTTATTACCATTTTCACGGTAAACAGTCTTTCAGATAGTTACTTTGTCTGATGTTTCTTTGTCTTTGTGTGTGTGGAAGTTTGGATAGACGACTTGAAATGGGTCATGGGGTTGGGTTTAAATAAATTAAAAGGAAATGAGCATAAAATTAATTTTTATTTAGTTTGTCCGTTAGCAGCATGTTTTAGGCCGTTATCACTCGGGTAGGCAAACTCTAGGTCTTTCTCTTTTATCTTATTCAAGGCGAGAGGTCGTTCCCTTTAGTTTGTTCATATTCAGGGTAATGCCCCGCAGACTTTTTATATATTTTTATCCGGGGTATGCCCCGTAGTATTGTGTATTTGAAGGCCGTGGAGGACCTCGTGGAAAAGCATAATATGTATTAGTATTTAGGATTTTACTTTACTTTTCTTTTTCTATTTTCTTTTTTAGGTAGGGACGACCTCGAGCCTCCTTCGTGTTTATTTTCGCTTTTGTGTGTTTCCACCTCGATCTAAGTATTCTTTAAAAGCCGACTTGATCATGTACGCAACCGTGACTTTCACGGGACTTGGGAAGTGCCTAACACCTTCTCCCCGAGTCAAATGCACCCCCTTACCTGAATCTCTGGTGCAGACTTAGTTTTGGGGTCTAAAGTGTTCTAAAAGGAAAAATCATTTTTACAAAACGGTGACCTGGCACACCGACAACAATGCCAGGTGGCGACTCTGAAAAACCTTTTGAACACAATTTTGTCACTTTTCATAATTGAAACCCTTTTTGGAGCTTACAAATCTTTTTATTATTTATAAGAGGGTTAGTGAGGTTTAAAAAAAGGGGTGTGACAGCTTTGGCGACTCTGCTGGGGAGTTGCAGGTTCGAGCTAATACTACGATCTTGTTGGCTTTTTAGAATATTCGGTTCGAGCTAATACTACGAACTTGTTGCTATTTTATTATACTTCTTTTTTTTTTGGTATTTTTTACTTTTAGCCCGTGCCAGAATATTTACATTCGGTAGCCGAAAAAGTATATATTTTCATGACAAATAACTGTAGCTATTAAATCAATTGTTGCCATGGTATTTTAGTACTTGAAGCAAAAAATATTTATTTAGCTATAATATTTGTTTTAAATATCTTGTTGTGGCTAAAAAGTTACTATTGCTACAGTAAGTTTCAACTAGTAGTAAAAACTAATATTAGCTACGAAATTTTATTGTAGCAATAATTTCATGGCTATATCATTTAACTATTGCCACGGTTTTTTTATAACTCGAAGCAAAAATATTTGTTTAGCTACACATTTTGCTTCAAATAATCTTTTGTAGCTAAAAGATTACTATTGCTATAGTAACTTTTATCATGTGGCAAAATTTATATTTAGCTACGAAATTTTACTGTAGCAATAAATTTGTAGCTATTTAAGCAATTGTTGCCACGATTGTTAGCAATTATAGCAAAAATAATGAATTAGCTTTGCCAATATAATTTTTGTGGCTATGAAATTTTATGAATTTGTAAATAGCCATGGAATTCGAATTTTTGTGGCTATTGTTAGGTACTAGCCACAATTTTTTAATCTGTAACTAAGATTTTGTAGCTATATATGTATAATGTTGTAGTGTATTTTTATACTTTGTTATTATTTGCTAGTTGTTTATGTGATTATAGTTTTCTTTTTATGTGTTTATTGCTTTATAACTGTCATCATTTGCCCGAGTCTTCTTTCTGCAACAAGTCTTCCGGAGTACGTGTGAGCGTACACGGACTTTTTGTGAGTCACCCATGTCTTTAGGGGGGTAGCGTGGGAGCGTGGAGTGGGCGAACAGCTAGAGCAGCCGCCATCGACCACGTGCCGCCCCGAATTGCCTCGTCTAGTGAACCCCAAACGTAGGTCAGCCTTTAGGTCATGCTTATTTGTATCATATCATTTAAACCTAGCAGGGTTCAATCCCAGGCACCGTGTCCGTTGTAGGAGGCCTATCCAAATTATGTCAAAATGGGCTTATGGCCCAAAAAGATATTTAATCATCCCTATATGCTACATGCTGCATTTCTTTTGGGGTAAAAGGGTCATTTGGCGGACCAAGAACGTTTGAGGGTGAAATATAAAATGAAGCAAGTAGGGCCCACTCACATTTTTCTTTCATAGTTTCCCAAAAATTAAAAAAAACAGAAAAAAAGAGAAAATCCAAAAAGAGTTTACATGTTCCATCATTTTTCAAAAAGAAAAAAATATACAGTTTTTCAAAATTAGTTGCATTTTAAAAAAAAAAATCTTTCTCCCGTGTCCAATCTTCCCGAACTATGCATAACTGATTCTCGTCTTTCGGGGCGGGATACGTAGGCAACCCACATAGGGTCCCGTCTTCCTAGTAAGTCTTAGGTTCTTGGCTTCGCGGGGTCTTAGCCAAATCTTGCATGTCTAGCCACCTTTGGCCACATCGGTCGTTCCTGCAAAATGGGGCCACTTTTGCAAAGGTACCTCAGTGACCCATGTATTAGTATCTTGAGTCTACAATTAGGTGTCATGTTACTTCAAGGTCCATCCCTGCTGCATTTGCGTGTCTAGCCACTCTTGACCATATGGGCCATTTTTGCAAAGTGAGGTCATTACCGCAGAGTAATTTTGGAGACTTGATTCCTAAAGAGGTTGGGGGCTGCATAGGTCTTCGTGAGGTGTTTCCATGTCGTAGAGGTCATCCTAATTGAGTATTGCATTTTTAGACTCCTTTGGCCACATAGGCAATTTTTTGCAACATTAGCCACAGTCATGTCTTGCGTGTGTCCGATAGGAGATGTCAACACCACATAGTGTCTTGAGTCACTAACTTTATTTAGCCTTATTTCTTTCAAGAGGTATGGATCCACTTACCAAGGCTAGAGTGTCAATGGTGGTCAAAGTCCCTAGAAGGCTAGTAAAATGGTGGAACATGTTCACACTACTTGAGCAGCATGATCTGATGGGTAAATTAGGGACTCTTATTTCATTGATGGACATTACCCCCCCATCCCGACCTCGTAGAAGCAATGTTGACATTTTAGGGACCCACAGGGGA
>NW_017675771.1:0-60229 GCF_001879085.1 Nicotiana attenuata
ATATGATCTTGAGTTGAGGGAAGCCTACATTAGTGGATACTTACATAAGGGGCAAGCATATGGTACCTAAAGCTGGACTTATGACCTTCTTTGTGAGAGAAATGAGAGAAAACAAAAATCCATCAACCTCGGGTTGTGTGTCAATACTCTAAAAAGTGAGGTTCGCTTAGGGAGAGTTGAGGATGTGTGAGTTTGGGTTCCACAAAGACCAAGGTATTTGAGAAAAGCGCCTTGATGAAATGAGTCAACCCTTGATGCTCTCGTGTCACATTCGATCCATAGTTCTTAAAAGATTAAAAATGTGTTAATGATGCATTCGTATTGAGGGCATTTGTTAGTCCCAATTGATGCGTGATGAGGTTTCCTTAGGATAAGCTGGAGTCCACGCGGTCGCGCTGCATTGTTGTGCGGTCCGCGCTCATTAGCTTGCGTGGCCGCGCTACCTCTTTGTGCGGTCCGCGCCCCCAGCTTCAGGAGTGAATGATCGAAGGCCCAGACCCCTACGCGGCCACGTTGCATTTCTGCGCGGTCCGCGCCAGCCCCGCAGGGGTATTTTTGTCCGATTTTTCTGGCATAGTATAAATAGAATATTTTATTATTTCAAGGTGATGTTTTAGACATCAGAGAGCAGCAGCACTCGTGAGACTAAAGTTTTAGCCTATTTTGGGCATTTTCATCTTGTTTTAAAGTGGATTCGTGTAGATTAACTTTATAGTTAATTAATATGTTGATTTTATCTACTTCTTCATCAATTTCTGTTGCTATTATGGCTAGCTAAACCCATTAGCTAGGGTTGTGGCTCAACCCTTGTGTGGTTAATTAATGGGTGTGATTGTTTAATGCTTGAATGATGTTGGGTGTTTGATACTTGGGTTAATTTTATGTTTTAACTAGGATTTGGTGGTTGCAAACACTAAGTCTAGCTTAGTGAGTCTTGACTCTTCTTGAGAAAGAGTGTCTATGAGTCCAAAGTTAACCCAACAAGGAATTGGGATGGACCCATGAGAATGGTAGTCCCAATTAACGGGTAAAACCTCGAGAGAGTAATTACCCAACTTGAACCATAAGTTGCTTGGCTTGTTAGCCTACCCAATTGGTCTCGAGAGAGTCAATTGGGAAAAATCACTCTTTCTACCGAGAGGTGTGAGAGTGAGAGCAATAGTGCAACGGTTATATCATAAGCCCCATAATCATCATTCTTGTATTAGGCATCTCTACCCGTTAGTTAACCACCTAGGAAAATGCCACGACCCTAGTGCCTTTCTCTATCTTGCATACAACCTAGACTTAATATCTTAACATAATTTAGTTATAATTAGTAGTTGTTAAATTGTAGTTGATAATCATAAAAACCCAAAAATGATAGAAGATCAATTAGAAGCAAACTCGCATTTCTAGGCTAAGCAAATATCCAACTCCCTTTCTAGCTCCCTGTGGAAATTGACCCCGATACCACTATTGGGTAAAAGTATTAGCGCCCACTCTTCCAAAGGTTGAGTCCGCTACGACCTAATCACTTAGAAACATCCAACCTCACGAACTGATTGGCCAAAGCCTGAACATCCAAAGCAAGCGGCCTCTCATCCACTGGAATATACGTAAGGCTGCCCATACTGGCTGACTTCCTACTCAAAGTATCGGCCACCACATTGGCCTTCCCGGAATGCTACAAGATGGTGATATCATAGTCTTTCAATAGCTCCAACCACCTTCTCTACCTAAAATTTAGCTCCTTCTGCTTGAACAAATACTGCAAACTCTTATGATCCGTGAACACCTCACACGACACGCCATATAAATAATGCCTCCAAATCTTCAGCGCATGAACTATGGCTGCTAGCTCCAAATCAGGAAGTGGATAATTCTTCTCGTGAATCTTCAAGTGCCGCAAAGCATATGCAATAACCTTGCCATTCTGCATCAACACCGCACCAAGTCCAATACGAGATGCGTCACAGTACAGTGTATATAGCACTAAACCTATGGGCAATACCAACACTGGCGCCATAGTCAAAGCTGTCTTGAGCTTCTGAAAGCTCGCCTCTCACTCGTCCGACCACCTGAACTAGGCACCCTTCTGGGTCAACCTGGTCATCGGGGCTACTATAGATGAAAACCCCTCTACAAACCGATGGTAATAACTCGCCAAACCCAAGAAACTTCCGATCTCTGTAGCTGATGTGGGTCTAGGCCAGTCCTTGACTGCCTCAATCTTCTTAGGATCCACCTGAATACCCTCTGCTGATACAACGTGACCCAAGAATGCAACTGAACTCAACCAAAACTCACATTTCGAAAACTTAACATATAACTGACTGTCTCTCAGAGTCTGGAGATCGACTTGAAGATGTTGCTCATGCTCCTCTCGGCTGCGGGAGTAGATCAAGATATCATCAATGAAAAAAATCACAAAGGAATCCAGGTATGGCTTGAACACTCGGTTCATCAAATCCATAAATGTTGTTGGGGCAATTGTCAACCCAAATGACATCACTAGGAACTCATAATGCCCGTACCGAGTCCAAAAAGATGTCTTAGGGACATCGGATGTCCTAATCCTCAACTGATGGTAGCCAGATCTCAAATCAATCTTTGAAAACACTTTGGCACCCTGAAGCTGATCAAATAAATCATCAATCTACGACAATGGATACTTGCTGTTGATGGTGACTTTGTTCAACTGCGGATAATCAATACACATCCTCATCGATCCATCCTTCTTCTTAACAAACAACACCGGCGCACCCCAGGGCGAGACACTAGGTCTAATAAAGCCCTTATCAAGCAGATCCTGTAACTGCTCCTTCAACTCTTTCAACTCTGGCGGGTCCATGCGATACGGCGGGATAGAAATGGCTGAGCGCCCGGAGCCAAATCAATATAAAAGTCAGTACCCCTATTGGGTGGCATCCCCGGCAGGTCTGCAGGAAATACCTCGGGAAACTCCCGAACAACTGGCCCAAAATCCATAGAAGGAACCTCAGCACTAGAATCACGAACATAAGCCAAATAAGCCAAACACCCCTTCTCGACCATACGCCGAGCCTTCATATAAGAGATAACCCTGCCGGTAGAATGACCAGGAGTCCCCCTCCACTCCAATCGAGGCAACCCCTGTAAGGCTAAGGTCACGGTCTTGGCGTGACAATTCAATATAGCATGATAAGGCGACAACCAATCCATCCCCAAAATGACATCGAAGTCCACCATATCGAGAAGTAGGAGGTCTACACTAGTCTCAAGACCCCCAATAACAACCACACACGAAAGATAGACGCGATCTACTACAATAGAATCACCTACCGGTGTGGACATATATACGGGAGCACTCAAAGTATCACGAGGCACAACCAAATATGAAGCAAACTAAGAGGACACATAGGAGTATGTAGACCTAGGATCAAACTGAATTGAAGCATCTCTACTATAAACCGAAACGGTACCTGTGATAACAGCATCGGAGGACTCAGTCTCAAGCCTGGCTGGGAAAGCATAACATCAGGGCTGGGCCCCAGCACCCTGAACAATATCTCTAAGACGACCTCCTGCTGGCTGGCCTCCACCTCTAGCGGCCTGGCCTCTACCTCTAATGGCCTGACCTCCACCTCTAGCAGGCTGACCTCTACCTCTGGCTCCCTGACAACTACCTCTAGCTGGTTGGGCAGGCGGTGCCAGAATCATGGAACGAGAACTCTGCTGCTGCGACTGAACACCCACTAATCTCGGACAAGCCCTCCGGATATGACCATACTCACCATACTCAAAACATCCATCTGAATACTGCAGGTGAGAAAACTGAGACTGACCCTGACGGGCCGGCTGACCGCGATAATAACTCTGAATAAGAGGTGCCCTGATAGGAGCTGGCAGTGCACTATAAGCTGGCTGTCCTGAAGGAGTTGGGTCTGTTTAGTGGTGGCTTGGTTCAACATGGTAATGAAAATGATCAGTTCCTTTGGTATTATAGGTCTTTACATGTGTCTTTTGATAGTACTGTTGGATTTGGTAGTCTATGTGACTTGGGTGATTTAGAGGTATTCAGTTCGACTGGCTTGATTATGTGCATATGGGTTTTGAAGAGGTTGCGATATTCGACCACGACTTGCGATTGCAGTCCTCTACAGCCATGGGAATTTTGATGAAAGGTTATTTCTCTTCTTAATTGAGCTTAGTGGGAGATTTGTGGTTTATTGAGTGTGTATCCTATCCGTTATTCAGAGTTGATAATTGGATTCTTGTATTTTTGCATATTAGCATGATTGATGCGGTGAGCTGTATGGAATTGGGATTGCATGAACAAGGTTGCGGTTCAGTTTTGAAAGGAGTATTATGAGTTCTAGACAGCATGGAAAATAGTTGATGTTAAGAGAATGCTAACACTATTTTTTGTATCGCCTGGGAAGGGTGTGTTTTGTGGAAGGTGCATGTATTGATTGCGGATGCTTGACTAGCACTACAGAGATCGCATGGTTGGTAGCCAGTGATGTTCAGGTTTTTCTGCTTGGTGCGGAAGGTTATGGGAGTATCTCGCATGGGATGATTGTGTTGGCTTGACGCATCAGTCACTTGAGTGGAAGAGTTAGGGATCAGGTATGAAGATTTTGGTACTCTCTCGGCTTGGAGATTTTATTCCTACCAGGCGGATTATTCTTCTAGTTGCGAACTGTGGAAGTGTATTCAGGATTTGAAAGCCGATGGTATGTGCCTTGGATGGGGTCACTATGTATTTTTGGAAAGCTATTGACCTATTTTGGAATGACCCGAATCAGTTTTAAGACCCATTCGAAAGCCTAAAGAGAATGTTCTACACTAGATTGAATTCTTTCATTCAATGCAGCATTTTCTATGGGTGTGTCATTGGGCGGAGTGGATGTTATTCCTACCTTGATCTGTTTCATGTGTTACTTCCTTATGCTATGATGGATTGTGGGACTACTTGATTATTGACATGTATATTGTGGTTTTGCTTAGGCCCTGTAGCGATATTTGAGCGAGATGGCTCTTGAGATATTGATCTGCTTATTACACCTTAGTCGCGCGCGCTTGGCCTTTTCCGTAGCACATTATGTCATCCATATTCCCATGGTTATGTTTATGCACTATGCGTGCTTGTTATGGTTACACATTTATTTAGTGAGTATGAGCACTTTGGCTCGGTGGGTATTCCCATGTGGATTGATATATATGGATGGAGTTGCACGCAGCAATAGGGTTATACTAGATATGATTCCTTGTGTTCGATTTGTGTGTTTTGTTTCCCCCTTGTGGGATGGATTCATAGCATTATGCTCTTATGGCGGTATCTTTAAAGTTGTGGAATATTTCCCTTTTTTGGATTGTTTCCCCATTACTGATCATATTTGAGCAGTTGCTTGTTGGCGCACGGATCACGTCGTATGAGGTTCCTGATGGTATTTGATGTGGCATGTCATTCGAGCAGCTTGTACTGGGTGAGACAATGTTATTGGACCTGGAACCAGTGTAATTGAATTGAATTTTTATGATACATGTGCACTAATCAGCTCAGAATTTGGTAATGGTTCTTGTTGAGCGAGAGAACTCCATGACGTATTGATTAGACGAGTGGTTATGAGTTTCTTCACATTTCAATCATCATTTGCAGTATTAAGAGGGTCGAAACAAGGTTTTATGCATCATGAGGTATATTGCCGGTACCGGATTTGGTAATGAACAACTATCATGGCCAAAAGATATTGCTAAGGGCATATGATTTATGCGGTACATCGTGCGGTTATATCTTGGGAGTATACTTATACTTTGTTACAGCTTGTTATATATATATATATATATATATATATATATATATATATATATATATATATATATATATATATATATATAACAGCTTGTTATATATATGTATGTATGTATGGATCTTGGGGGGAGCTCCAGAAGTTGGAATTGGTCCTATTCTTAAGCTGAGGTTGAAGGAAGAAATTTTAGTCCGAATTGTGTAATGGACTTATGTGATTTGAGGTGACGTGAGATCACCCACAAGTATATGTATGATGAGTTATACAGTGACTTTTGCAATTTTGGAATGACTCTTGGCACGTTCGAGGATGAATGTATGTTTGAGTGGGGGAGAATGTAACGATCCGACCGGTCATTTTGAGCTTTAGTATTTTTTGGTGATTTGAGACTTTGATTAGCTTCATATTATGTATTATGACTTGCGTGTATAGTGTTGGTTTTGACTTTTGAGAGGTTTAGAGTTGATTTGAAGAGTAATTCTCAATTCGGAAGCTTTAAGTTGGAAGAGTTTATCAAAGTTTGACTTTTGATTAATCGACCTCGGAATAAATATTTGATGGTTTCAATATCATATGGTAATTTTGGACTTGGGCGCATGTTCGGATTCGAATTGAATGTTCGTAGAAATTTTTGGCTCTATTTGTCGAAAGTTTGCAATTCGAAGAATTGAGAGTTCACAAGTTTGACCAGGAGTTGAATTTGAGGCTATTAGAGTCGGATTGTTGTTCCGAATATTGTAATAGGTCCATTTCTCCATTTGGAATTTGAGTGCAAAGTTTGTGTTCATTCCAGATTGGTTAGACTTGAATAGGACACTTGGTTCGAAGTTGGAGGTTTATGTACTTAAGGGATTGATCTTGATCGATAATTCTTGGTTTTGATATTAATTGTGGTGTTTTGAGACTTCAGATAAGTTTGGATGATGCATTTGGGCTTGCTGGTATTATTGGACAGGGTCCCGAGAGCCTGGGTGTAATCCGAGGAGGTTTCAGGCTATTTTGTTTAAGTTTGGAATTGCTGGGTTGTTGGTGTGTTGCAGTGCTTCATGATCGTGGAGCTACGCTCGTAATTGCGGAGAGCGATTTGGCAGGCTGGAAGGTGTTCATCGCATTCACACTCCCAATGTCGCATTCGCGTAGTGAGTTTGGAAGCTGGTGCCTTGGCCGAACACGTTCGCGAACATGCAATCACGTTCGCAAAGGGATGGGAGGATGTCGATCTGCAGAAGGTCACATTTGTATTGTGACTCACGTGTTCGCGGAGTGTAGAGGCCAGTTGGC
Organism: Nicotiana attenuata; assembly: GCF_001879085.1. Taxonomy (NCBI): domain Eukaryota; kingdom Viridiplantae; phylum Streptophyta; class Magnoliopsida; order Solanales; family Solanaceae; genus Nicotiana; species Nicotiana attenuata. The sequence continues at coordinate 7,056 of NW_017675771.1, forward strand.
CTTCACGTTCACGTAGGAGGTTCTTAGGCAGTGCTTTAGGTGCATCGCGATCGCATAGATTAGGCCGCGATCGCGTAGAGTATTAACTGGCAGTGTATTTAAGTTGTCAATTTTAGGACTTTGCCTATTATTTCATATTTTGAGCCCTAAACTTCGAGAAGATGAGATTTTGAAGAGCAATTTCACTACTACATTAGTGGTAAGCAATTTTCACTTAGATTTGACATTTGTATACCTAAAACTTAGAATTTTGAAAGAAAAGTTGGGATTTTTGCCAACACTTTAAGAGAGCGTATTTTGGGAGGGTTTGAGTATCTATTTAGATTCGGTTTTGAAAATTAACTACATATTTGGATTCGGCAGATTATGGATCATCTGATTTTGGTATTGGTTTCGAATTTTAGGCATGTGGGCCCAGATTGATTTTTGTTGACTTTTGGAAATTTCTTCAAAGATCGAAGCTTTATGGAACGTGATCGCTTCCTTTGGCATTTTTTGACTTCCTTGGATGATGTTTGGCTTGGATTTGCGTGATTGGAGGGCTAGATTGAGGTTTTGACGCTATTCGAGGTTGAAGACTAGCTCGGATGAGGTAAGTATCTTGCCTAAACTTGGTTTGAGGGTAATTTTCCCGTTATTTATGATATTGGTTAAATGTTGGGGGTGATGTATATACGAGGTGACAAGCGTATATGTGTGCAGCGTGACTACTCATGATCTGGGTAGATCTTAGGATATTATATGCCTTGTTTTGCTATCATGCTTCTTTCATATTGTGTTTTCTCCACTTCTATGACTAAGTGAGCTATTATTCACGCTAGAGATCATGTCTATGCTATTTGCTTATCTGTTGAGACAAAAGATGACCATTTTGCTATGTTGAGCTATTTGCCTTAGCCGTAGTCATATTTTTCAGTCATGATATTAAATCGGCATGTTATATCTCTGTCTCCGTTCAATTTTTATATGTTATCTCACATGTCGTTGGTGCCCTTGTGTGTGACACGAGTTTGAGCTAAATCATAACACGTTGGTATATTTTGTGTGGTATTTTGATTGTTATTATTATGAGATGTTGGCATATTGAGATCGTAGCGGATTAATGACTGATCTTGGGCCATAATGCCGATTTGATACTAATAGTGAGGTGACGCGTACGCCAGATCCTACATTGGGCTAAAGTGATATGGATAGTGAGGTGACGTATGCGCCAGGCCCCATATTGGGCTAGATGATATTGATCGTTGAATTTGATCTGATCAGCTCTTAGGCAAAGACCCGCCCCTCCGGAGTCAGGTATTAATCGTGGGTGCAGGCATATGGTCATACATATATATATATATATATATATATATATATATGCTTAAGTGAGGGACTTGAGTCAGGTACCCATACAATACTGAATATGTGTATGTGTGTGTGAGGGTCCATGGGCTTTGAGCCAGGAACCGGGAGCATGCTTAGAGTAAGATTGAGGGATACTTTGTGACAGGCACCAAGAATGTGTTGAGATTATGTTCACTTTATATTTAAATTGTGATTTTTTGTTGATCACGCCCAACTATGCCTTATAAAAAGGACTAAGCGGTCGTTGCAAATATAATCCGGTTTACAAGTCCGGAGTCGAATCCCACAGAAAACTAAGGCTTAGCTACAGCTGTTCACCATCACCAAGAAGACAAGCTTGAACAATTCCTAACTTATAGATATTAAGATTCTTGTGTTTAACTAATTAACTAACAAATTAAAATAGTAAATTAACAACTAAAGATACTAAGGGTTAGAGACAAGATTAAGGAAGTCTAGAGTTATGATTTCCCCAATTGTCGGAATCCTTCCCGCTACGTCTTCTATAATTTCGCCTAAGTATTCTCTACCGATCATGAGTGCTTTGAGTGTCGTAATTCTCTCCCGAGTAACTACCACAATTTACTAGACATATTCTCCCGAATTACGCTAGCTGGCATTAAGTACAGCTCACTCGGATCGCACCAAGGTTCGTTATCCCTAATCCCACCTTTAAACCCTCCGTATTGATCCCTCATATACGTTAGGAGTGATATTGTTCAACAACTACCTAAATATGCACTATCTCCCGAGTAATATACACTAAATAGGCACAGTCGATTGGGAGCTCTTCAATCAACCACAATATAAACGTAGTTGAACAAATAGAGAAATCCAACGGCTCAATTTTATAAAAACATAACAAGAATTTATCCTACAAAAAGTTCTAGCAAAACTCTAGATAACAAATTAGCTATTCATAATAGTATGCATAACTACAATACTAGAATTCATAACCAATAATGGAAAATAGGAAGAAGGAAGTGAAAAACTCGTAGAAGAATTCTCCGCCTTGCTCCTAGTGTGTTCTTGCCTCCTTAGGTCGAATCTCCGGTCTCCACGATGACTTTGTGCTCTTCCTAGGTCTAAAGTGTGTCCAAACTCGATCTCTCTTTTTCGGTTCAAATTGATATTTAATGACTATTTATATGTGTAGAAAAAAAACCTGAACGAAATAATCAAGTCCAAAACAAAAAAGGAGACAAAATAGGCCTAAAACCCGGAACATGCATTGCCTCGCGTTAGGCCTGGCGACGCGAGCTCTAACGCGAGCAATGAGTCTCGCGTCGCCTGGAAGGCTGACTTTGATTTCCAATTTTGATTTCTGCCTAACTTTTCAATTCATTCTCCTTTCTCGTTTCTTACTCTTCTTTTCAATTTTGTTGTCTTTTTGCTTCTTTTGATTTTTACTTGTTTTCTTTTGTCTTCGATTGCATGGACATAATCATGAGTCATTCGTATAGAGCATAAAATACACGTAAATTTTTTATTTTGCTCCTAATTTCATCTTCCATGTACCTACATATAAAATAGACTCAGTTAAACACAAATATAGTATTAGCATTAAAGCACCTAAATGTAAGGTAAGTAATGCCCTAAAAATACATAATTATAACCGAACATCAATACCCCACACTTAAACGTTGCTCGTCCTCGAGCAATCAAACTACACTTATAGACACGACCTTTTTAAAGCAATTCTCCTAACTCATCACACCAAGAATCTTTAAAATATACTAAGCACAAAGGTGTAACATCCTCACCTCAAGATTTGAATCGCAAGTACCATGCATTATTCATAACTCACTCACTTACTCTAACATAGTCAATGACATTACCTTTCCTTCATGAATTAAGTACCCTCACAATACAAAAGAGAGTCGTTCCACACACACAATAAAATTTAATAACAACTAGGAACTCAATATAGAAAGAATTCACTTCCTCTGAGAAATAACACTCATATGCCACAAAAAATGCACCATAGGCTTGCCCGTAGTGCACTACTCTACTAATCGAGCTCATTCAATCTAGGATCAAGTAGGACTTTATTTGGTTGTAATGTAGGCTACGAGTCAGGTAGGATACATTTGGATATAAAAGTGACTATACCTCCCTAAGCACTTTAATACATATACTTTAACATTCAAGCCCGTACTTATATCAAACCAAAACTCAACCTTCACATCAATATATCTTAACTCCATACTTCTTTAAGCACAATTACATCAAAAGACACCACCTATCAAGGAATATTCTTCACAACAATACAACTTTTTTTTCCTTTATTTTTTTTCAATTCAAGTGGCTCTTACTTTTTAAAAATAGTACACTTTTCTCCTTATTTTATTAGTTCCACTCAAAAGACAAATCACCCACCCCACACTTTAACTTTTACATAAATCATCACAATTCAAGTGCTCATGAGAGGTGACAAGGTCCAAATATATTGTCGATTCAAACAAAGGGGTATGGCTTGTAATGTTGTTACCAAAAAAACAGGATTACAAGCTCAAAGGGGTTAACTACGTTACATAGCAATTAGGTAGGTAAATCTCGCTTAACAAAGAAACGCCTATATCGCTTCCAAGAATGAATAAAACTACTATTTCGCTTTGAAAACACACGGGGTAAGTTCTAGACATCAAATGCACGCACGGAATAACACAAAACTTACACACACATGACACACAACTCACTCAGGATTGGACTCATCACAACACTCTAGTCAAAGCAGTTAAGCAAATTCAAGAATATACGATTTAAGGTACTTACACTAGAGACAAAAACTGAGCCTAAGCGTCACAACAAAAGTACTCTCTATTCTCAAGGCATAACAAATCAAGAGATATTGCTTCAATTCAAAACACAACACAATGACTCTTATTCCAAAAAAAAACTAACTACACCCGGTTCAAGCAAAACCTATGGAAAAGAACCGCGGCACAAAGAAAAACCAAGGGGGAATTACTACACTACCTACCAAAAAAATTTTTTTTTTTCGTTTTTCTAAAAAAATTATTCAATTAAACTAACACAACTAAAATAGTATAGAAAGTGACCCAGACAATCTCCTCACCCCACACTTAAAATTGTGCATTGTCCCTAATGCACACCATAACTAGTAAGAGGGTAAAAGAAACTCCCTGGTAGGCCAAAGGCCGAAGCACTAGCAACTCATGGGGTACTCAGACTTCTCCCAGCTTGATCCTTCGCGCGGGTACCTCACACTTAGTTCCAACCATCTGATTTGCTGTTGCATCCTTCAAATAGCTTTGCTTTCCATGCTCCTAGAAAATCAAAAATCGACACTAAAAAAATAATACAATAATAAAAAAAATAATAATAAAATAAAAAAAGCAGTAAAGATGGGTTGCCCTCAAATAAGTGCTTGATTTAACGTCGCGGCACGACGCGAATAAATTTTTGCCTCCACCTCGAGCTTATGAATTGGACCCCAAATTTTGATTCTGCTCTGTGTGGAACGAATCTGACTGGCCCAATAAAATAATATAGTATTCTGCACTTCTTGACCTTTAGATGAGGTGTGTAATCCCGACTTTCTGGCAAGAAGAATTCAAGAATGTAAGCACCTTGTTCCTCATCCCTTGACTCCTCAAGTGGCTCGGATGACTCTATTTCTATATCATCATCCAAAAACAATGTGGAAAATGCTTGGAGTGTGGACCAATGCGCTCTACTACATAAACATTGGAATTGTCAACATCCTCAATATCAATGACACTGGAGTCAACTAAATATGTATCCTCAATATCCTTGGTTGACTCTAGTATCTCTTCTACGACATCGGCATCCTCAAAATCTAGTTCGATTGATTGTTGGTGTTCTGCTCTGGCCTTCTACTCTAGCTCCTCCCCGTATTTTTTTAAATCCTCCAGTATAATGGAATTTCTGCAGCCAATTCATGCTCATATTGGCTACTATCCACAATGTCAACTTGTTGCGCTTTACAAGGTTCAATTAATTTATTCACTTGAGCCTCCAAGTTGTGAATAGTTGGCTCTTGCCTTTGTATCTGCCGTGGTTTTTCATCATATTGTTCCACATGGCACTTTAATATATCTTTGATCTCCTTTAGGTTAGCTTCCCTAGGTTCTTTGTTCCTGTTATCCTCACAAGAGAAAAGTAGAACCATCATAGTAAGAGGTTGGGAGAAGATAAGAAATATAAGCACAACCATGAAGTGACCATCTTGACCACCACACATATCACACACATTCCACACATAAGATTGAGTTGGTGCACAAAACTCGCTCTCGAAAATATTTGATAATTTTTCCCTGGGTGGTTTCCTCCACAATATGCATAAGGGGGATCAAAAGTAGAATTACCAACATCAAAGCTCTCATAATTCCAAGATTCCATGTCTCTCAAGTCAACAAGTAAAACAAAAAAAATTTTAAAAAAAATCAAATACAAAAATAAAATAAAAGTTCAAACTTGAAACCTAGCAATATGTACACCTACAGCTACATCGTTAGCTCCCCGGCAACGACGCTAAAATTTGATCACGCCCAACTACGCCTTATAAAAAGGATTAAGCGGTCATTGCAAATATAATCCGGTTTACAAGTCCGGAGTCGAATTCCACAGAGAACTAAGGCTTAGCTACAGCTGTTCATCATCACCAAAAGTACGTCTTCTATAATTTCGCCTAAGTATTCTCTACTGATCATGAGCGCTCTGAGTGTCGTAATTCTCTCCCGAGTAACTACCACAATTTACTAGACATATTATCCCGAATTACGCTAGCTGGCATTAAGTACGGCTCACTTGGATCGCACCAAGGTTTCGTTATCCCTAATCCCACCTTTAAACCCTCTGTATTGATCCCTCATATACATTAGGAGTAATGTTCTTCAACAACTACCTAAATATGCACTCTCTCCCGAGTAATACACACTAAATAGGCACAGTCGATTGAGAGCTCTTCAATCAACCACAATATAAACGTAGTTAAACAAATAGAGAAATCCAACGGCTCAATTATATAAAAACATAACAAGAATTTATCCTACAAAGATTTTATCAAAACTCTATATAACAATTTAGCTATTCATAATAGTATGCATAACTACAATACTAGAATTCATAACCAATAATGGAAAATAGGAAGAAGAAAGTGAAAAACTCGTAGAAGAATTCTCCGCCTTGCTCCTAGTGTGTTCTTGCCTCCTTAGGTTGGATCTCCGATCTCCACGATGGCTCCGTGCTCTTCCTAGGTCTAAAGTGTGTCCAAACTCGATCTCTCTTTTTCGGTTTAAATAGATATTTAATGATTATTTATATGTGTAGAAAAAAAACCTAAACGAAATAACCAAGTCCAAAACAAAAAAGGAAACAAAATAAGCCTAAAACCCGGAACATGCATTGCCTCGCGTTAGGCCTGGCGACGCGAGCTCTAACGCGAGCAATGAGTCTCGCGTCGCCTGGAAGGCTGACTTTGATTTCCAATTTTGATTTCTGCCTAACTTTTCATTTCATTCTCCTTTCTCGTTTCTTACTCTTCTTTTCAATTCATTTGTTGTCTTTTTGCTTCTTTTGATTTTTACTTGTTTTCTTTTGTCTTCAATTGCATGGACATAATTATGAGTCATTCGTGTAGTGCTTAAATACATATAAAATTTTTACTTTGCTCCCAATTTCATATTTAATGTATCTACATATAAAACAGACTCAGTTAAGCACAAATATAATATCGTTTAGCATTAAAGCGCCTAAATAAGTAATATCCTAAAAATACGTAATTATAGCCGAAAATCAATTTGGCATGTATAACTGACATGCAGGCAGAGAGATGTATAATCCCTCATGCTAATTGGAATTTGATATCCCTACTTGATGTTTAGAGCTCGATATTACGGTTTTGTCTTATTTAATACATGTCTAAGTGAATTCTGTGGAAGTTGATGCCTTAACTGTTATATTTGAAAAACATGCATATTTCTCCTCCTGTTGTGTTAAGCTGAGCCTGTCATTTTTGACCTGTTTTTCTTTATATACTATTATTATGCTGTTACTGCTATTGTTGGCTGTGGAAAGTAAGCATTGGACCTTGCCAAGCTCGTTACTGCTTTCAACCCAAGGTTTACTTGCTACTAATTGTGTACATGAGGTCGGTTGTACTCATACTACACTATGTACTTTGTGTGCAGATCCATGTGTTGCTGATCATGCTAGTTGCCCGTGAGCATCCGGATTAGTTGGGAGATTTCGAGGTAGCACTGTTGTCCGTTTGCAGGCCTTGAAGTCCTTTTTTTTCTTAGTTTATATTATTGTTGTTCTATCTTTCAGACAATATTGTAATTTAAGATCAGACTCTGTACTTAAATTTTGTAGCGCTCATGTACTCGATAACACCAGATCATGGGATGGTTTTAGTTGTATTGCTGCTATTGACTTCAATTATTTATGATTATTCCGCTGATAATTAGACTATTTAATACTACTATTTAAGTTCATTTTTGCTTATTGATTGATGGCTTGCCTAGCAAGCGTCTTAGGCATTATCAGGATACCTGTGGAGTTGGGTCGTGACATTTTCAATCAAACATAATAAAGAGAAGCTCGGCTTCACCTTAAAAATAACGCGCTTCAGATATTCAACTTCAGATCTAATTTTTCTTTTAAACCTCGAAATCTTTGAAGACATCAAATAATGGAAGTTCAAGTTTTTCTTTAAAACCTCTTTAACTCACATCTGAAAAAAAAAAAAAAAAAAAAAAAGTGGAGGAGAACAATTTGGTGGAAGAATTTTGGGGTGCAGATATTGAAGAAAAGAAGAAAGAAGAAAAAGAAAAAAAATTAGAAACGGGTCTAAGCTAGCGTTTGGCTATAGAGCCCAAATTTATTTTGAAAAATCTGATTGGGTGAAGTTTGGTTTGAAGATGAAAATGTGTTTGGACATACGTTTTCAAAATATATTTTCCAACTTTATTTTGGAAAAACATGTATAAAATTCCCAATTTTTTGGATTTTGGCCCTGATTTTGGGATTTGAAATTTGGGATTTGAGATTTGGCCAAAATATGAGCAAAATTTATGTCCAAACATGAGTTTTGAAAATAAATCCCAAATTTATTTTGGGAAAACTCATGGCCAAACGAGGCCTAAGAGCTGAGGATAAAGATACCGAAATCACTAGCAATTCTATAATGTTTTCAGTTAACTTAGGCTGCGATGACAATGAAGATGTGTGAAAGAACACGTTGAAATGCTAAAAAAAGGTAAAGTAGAAGTGGGTCTTTAAATATGGATTAAGGGATGAAAAAGAAATTTTTAAGTTATATATAAAGTAGGTCAAACCGTGTACGAAGGTAAAATATTGGCCAAATTTAGCTGGGATATTGCCCAACTGATCCTTGATTGACAGAATGAAATTACCGGATCAAAGAAAGTAGGAGGCTTAGGAATTCAAAAATTGCGTTTAAAGAACTATGCTTTATTAGCAAGTCTAGCTTGGAGGATTTTTAAGACACCACAAACCATGTGGGCTAACATCCTTCTGAACAAATATCTTAATACTTCTCCTAATAATATTCACTCACAAATTTGGTCTAATATTATCAATGGTTGGCATCACTGTCAACTAGGCATAAAATGGAATATAGGAAAAGGCACTCATATTAAGTTTTGGGAAGACCCATTGGTTGGGCCTGACACAACAATCAGATAAAAAATTCAAGGTCCGCTACCGTTAGACCAGCAGAATATTGCTATCTCCTCTTTAATAAATAATGAGGGATGTGATTGGAAGAAATTGCCATTTGAGTTGCCCAATAACATTACCCAAACAACTCAAGCTACTTATCTATCAAAATATAGTAACAAGGTAGACAACATATTTTGGGGTTTAACTCCAACATGTCATTTCACAACTAGATCTATGTATAGTATATTAGAAGCACAACTTGATGAATCAACTAACAGTTCTACAAAATACAACTGGATATGGAAACTTCCTGTACAGCCCAAAATCAAAGGGTTCATTTGGCTTCTTCATAAAAAACGACTACCTACCAAAGAATACCTTAGACATATCAATTTAATTCAAGATGATGCTTGTCAATTCTGCCATCAAGAGGACGAAACTATTAGGCACTTATTCCTTGACTGCACAAACGCAAAAATATTTTGGTAGGAATTGGGTATGCTTCATTTTATTAATCAAAAGTTACCCTACATAAACTCTTTTAACTGGGTACACGACCTCGTAACTTGTAAGGATCTTCATTTTTCTTACCAAATGGATCCAGTTAATACTTGCCACTAAGCTTATGGAATATTTGGCTGGCACGTAATAACAACTGCTAAAAACATACTACGTCCACGGCTTCTACTAAATTAACAACTCAGCAAGCAGCAAAATTTACATACCTAGTAGCTAATCAACATATTTGTGTTAAAAAAAAGGCAACAAATTCTGAAATGGAAACCTCCTAAAGAATTTTTCTATAGACTCAACACTGATGGAGCACATACAGCAAATAAAGCTGGTATTGGTGGTCTAATACGAAATTCAAAAGCTGAATGGATGTAGGGCTTTGCAGCGGCAGTCCCAAGGGATTCATCAACTTCAGTTGAATTACATGCTTTATTGCAGGGGCTTCAGTTAGCTTACTCACATAACCTTGCTCTACTGGAGGTGGAAGTGGATTCACAAGACATTATAACACTACTCTATTCTAACATGTCTCATTTGGCAATTTGACTACTGACGACAGGTACTTCCTGGACAGGTTAGGTAAGCCGGTAGTACAGTATGCGTATAGAGAGCAGAATAGGGTAGCAGATAAACTAGCAAAGGTAGGCTGCAATTTTAACATTAACTAAGCGGTACGTATTTTGGAAGACAGCCCGGACTTTGCATGGTCAGTTTTTGAACAAGAAAGGAGTGCAGTGCAAGGACATGTTTTGGAACACTTCAGGCCTCACTCAGATAACTATAATGCTGTAAATGGGTATTGTAATAGTGATGCACTTGATAGTAGTTTTAATAGTGGCTTGTATAATACTTTGGCACGCACTACTAGTGAATTAGCATATAATAGGATGCAGTATAGGCATCCTCCCTCTGTACGTAATACCTAATATTAATATATGTTTATCTTTAAAACCAAAAAAAAAAAATAAAGTAATTTATTTAACTATGACTATGTCCTTTTTCATGGAGATCATTAAAAAATAATTTAAATTTTTTTATACATTTGACAAAATTACAGAATAATGCACTAAATAAGTTGACCTTGCACTATTTTAGCCCAGTCACAAGTTTGCAAATGTGTAGCATCAATAAGATCTTTTCTTTTCACATTCCATCTAATTATAACAACCTCATTTATTCTTACCTACCTCTATTGTAACTCTCTCCTCATTTTTCACCTATAGATATTTATTTTAATTAATGAAAAAGAATCATATGCAAACAAAATTGAAAAGAAAAATCAGTTCTTAATTCAGTAAACACTCATTCGTGCCTTCTTCCATAACTAATACTTCTCTATTTTTTTAAAATTTTTATATATCTTCAGGTTTATACATACCTATCACAACTGCAAAACGCAAAAACAGACGCGAGAAACCTAAAATCTCATCTCCTTTAATGTTAATCTTGTTAAATTTCGATTATGATTTTGTGAGAAATTTGGAGTGGGTATTGTTTGAACTTATTAGAAATAGTCTAAGTAGGTTGTATACAAAGTTTGAAGTTATTTGCTGGAGATTTGGACTAGTTTTATACAAGAATTGCAAGTGAAAATCGTACAAAAATTTCGTCAGCGATGCTTATACACTTTTATACAATGTTATACACTTTTATACAAAGAGGTACAATATGTATATAGTTGTATAAAAGTGTATAAAGATGTATAATCACAGAGTGAAAATAACCTTGATACACTATGTACATAGGTGTATAAGAAGAAGAAGAAGAAGAAGAAGAAGAAGAAGAAGAAGAAAATGCAAGAAATTCACCAAATACCTGTAAATAATGTATCAACCTTGGATATCATAGTGTATAAGTTGTGTTTATACACTATTATATATTATTTATACAATATTATACATTATTATACAAATGAATCCTATCAATGGAGCTTCACGTGTTATTTTCTTCTTCTTTGGGCATCCTCTGAAATTTAACTCAAATATAGCCTAAATCTATTCCAAATCACTTGAAATTTAAGTTTGGAACTCATCTTGATGATTCCAATCAATTGAGCAACACACATTCCAAACAACTAACAAATCGGAAAACTCAATTTTCTGAAATTTAACTCAAATATAGCCTAAATCTACTCCAAATCACTTGAAATTTAAGTTTTGAACTCATCTTGATGATTCCAATCAATTGAGACAACACCCATTCCAAACAACTAACAAATCGAAAAACTTAATTTCTGAAATCGAATCTTCGAACTACTTGTAATGATGACTTTTATTTTTCAAATCCTTAGCTAACCACTGAAATCCGAAAAAGAATTGAAGGAGAATAACAATAGTAGAGAAATTTTGTGGTGCAAGGCTGACATGGGAAGGAGAAGAAGAACGAAGAAATAAGAGAAACGAAGAAAAAAAGGGGAACGAAGAAATAAGGGGTGGGCTAACCGGTGAAAATTAATTTTCAGATTATGTACAGCTTGGGCTATACTGAGTAAGAGTTTCAAACATGGGCCAATTTTTGATGGGTTATTGGGCGAAGTGACAAGGGATGTAATTCTCCCTACCGAACTAAAAGATTATTTCTAGCAGGAAAAGTATTCCATTTAAAAATTATGGTAGAATTATAAGTACTATTTTTAATAAAATATTTTGGGTTCGAACTTTAAATTCTTGGGAGCGCTTTATTTCGAATGTAATTTTTTTTGTGAATTCAAATTTTATGGGACTCATTTTTGGGTGAAAGAAAACGATAGAGTCCGGCCGCCTTGTCTGACCGTTGTGGGCGTTACAGTCAATGCCCATACACCCATTAGGCATTACCTTCCAAAATTAGCTTAAATCCCACCCACTATTGTGCACCCCATAATATAATATCACTCCTAATTCCTATTACCCATAATTGAGATGCTAAAGTATTTTTATCCTAAATAAATAGTTAAGAATTTAATTATATTGGTCAAAATCAAAGAGACTACTACCCAACATGAATTTTGTTTTTCACGCCTTCTGTCCTCAAATGGATTAGGTGGGTTATTACAACCCCTATGACTTGTAAAGTAGCAGCAGCCTTTTATTGACAAAACAAAAGAGAATGTTATATATACTATATTCTTTGGCCGATCATATTTCTCAATCATTGCATCTACAAAAATTCTGTTTTTACACTTAATTGAAGGAGATATACCAATCGGATATGGAGAGACAGTTGATTGATGGGAAATTAGAGAATACTGATTCCACTTCTGAGCTGATTAAGCAATCTGCTCATGAAATTTCTCATTTGGCTATCGACATTGGAGGTAAATTGCTGGGTTTATTTGCTTTTTTTTCTTCTGAGATTTTTATTTTTTTATTAATTTATTAAAGTTTTAATTTTGCCTTTTACTTTTATGTTTTTTTGGTTTCGGAATTCGAAAATGTTAGTGGCTTTTCTGTTTGCTTTGTAGAGTTATGTTAGCACTGCTTTCTTATTGCTTCAACAGAATTTAAGGAAAAAATGAAAAAGATAAAAAGGAGAAGAAAATATCAGTTCTTTATTTCTACTGAAAGTCATTACTTCAGTTATAAACTCGTTAACGTGGGGTTGAATTAGATGGTAGCGTAATTGGTTCATAGGTTAATTGCTTAATGGCATTTGACTAGAGTTGCAAAATGAACCAAGCTAGTACTAGAATTTGCTGCATTCTTGATCTCCTAAGAAACAAGCTTAGTATTTTGATAAGTTGAACTGTTATCTAGTTTTAGAAGTCACTTGACCTCACAAGAACCTTAGGTATCATCACGCGGATGAATTGAATTTACGAACTTACATGTGGTTTGGAAATTATGTAAGTCTAGGTTTTACTGGAAAAATAGAAAGGTATATATGGTCTTTTCCATGATTGAACTCTGCCAATGGGAGTACATTTTACTTGGTTTTAGTGGCACTCAAGGGTGTGGCCTAGTAGTTAATGTAGTGAGTGGAACCTTGGAGACCGGGTTTTGAATCCCGAGACAAAATTTATGGTGGATAGAGTTACCCTGTGTCTGTGCTGGTGGGAGGTAGCTGGCAACCCAGTGGAATTGTCGAAGTGCAAACAAGCTGACCCGGATGTCACTTGTCATTAAAAAAGAGCTTGGCTTTAGTGGACATAGACAGAGAAGATGGATAGGTTGGTGTATTAGAACATCCAGAAACTTCAGCAAAATTTCTCCTCATTTCAGCTGCATAGTACATGAATTTGTATAACGCTGCTGGGCACTGAATCAATTGCTTGTTGCTGATTTCATAATGAGATGAACTCACAACTTCTTTTATTAGTGTTAAAACATAACTAAGTAGATAAAGGTCTCCTCTCTCTAATAGTATAAGCATTAGACCAAGGGGTCACACAATGCAATATGTATTAGATAAAAAATTGATCAGTATCTCCAATGTGCACAGTCAGATAAATAAGAATCTTTACGGGATTTTGCTGGCTTTAAGAATGTCTCTGTTAACAACCAATATTTTGAGGACCAAATAGAAATACTAAATGAAAGGACCTTCTCCGTTTGCAGGCTCCCTCATCAAAATTGTATACTTTTCAACCAACAGCAAGCGCAGCACTAATGATGAGGCACCAACATTACCAAAAGAAAGACAGGAAGTTCCCAGTCGAGACCTTAACCATCACATTCTTAGTGGTGGACTTCATTTCGTGAAGTTCGAGACAAGCAAGATTGAGGACTGCATAAATTTTTTGTCTTCCAAGAAACTTCAACAGTGCGGTAGGTTTTCTTGTGGTGCTTACACCTTAGATGTAACTATTTTTCTGGGGTGACTTCTTAAATTACAAATCGGCATGCATGTAAACTTATAGGGGGCTTGATTATGAAGAATTTTTTTGATAAGTGAAGAAGAGAATTTATCGTTTCACCTTTGGCTATAAGTATTTTTTTTTTTTTTTTTTGATAGTGATAGTGGAAGAACAATATTAAAGTAATCGCTAAGTTTACGTGGCATAGAAAACATTAATACAAAATTTAAACTTTGGGGTGGTAAAAACAATTTGAATTTTTGAAAGTGAAGTGTACAGAATAGTACTTCTTCCATTATCCTAACCGTATTCGGAGTGTACAAACATTTTGGTAATAATAGAAAATATGATTTATATGTCGTTGCAGTTAAGTTTTTAGGTATCTTGGTCACTTTAGGAATCATATGCCCAGTTTAAGAGAACTTGGCTTTAGAGTTTATCTTCACAGGTTCTTATACGTCTATTTATTAGGTTGTACTATGCCATGCCCTTCCTAAATCTTATAGATTACAATGATTACAGGTGCTCAATGTCATTATTCTCACGCTGTTGACAAGATCAAGATTAAGGTAAAGGAGAATTTCAAAAGATGTTGGTTCTGTTTCCCACCTCTTTTTTTTTTTCTTTGCTCAATTTGGTGATTATAGGAGAGCCTTCCTAAAGTACTTAATAGGTTTCTGAAGAATTTTTATAGCCTAAAACCTCATTGGGAAGAAATAATATCTGTCCCCATTGTGGGATAAAACGAGCTTTTGGAAGTTCAGAAAATAAACTATGGTTTTTCTGAAGAAGCTACTCAATGATAAGTACCGAGGAAGCTATTGCATTGCAAGTCTTCTTCTTCTTAGAATGTACTTTTCAAGTTAAAACTTCTTGAAAGTTAAGTTTTTATAAAGACTTCCAAAACAAAAGTTCTCACGTATAGACTGTTGATTGCCCATCATTTCCTTTCTCCTGCCCCTGTGCATCTTTTGACTCTTTTACTCGAAAGTAAAGAATGTGAACCAAAGAGCGGAAGTTAACTTTCAGAACTGTGCAAAGTAATATGTTAGTGTCCCAGCCATTTGTTTCCTTATATTGTATTGGGCTCCTCACATCATGAGCTAGCTTTTGGAGTTGAGTTAGGCCCAAGGTCCATTTTCTTATCATGGTGTAAGAGCTAGGCCCACCCAATTCTTGTTTCATCCGATGTTGGGCCCCTATATTATATTGCCCATGCTCCAGCTGGGCATGCAGGGGGTGTTAATATCACACATCGGCTGGGTGGGAGGCCAATTGTTTCCTTATATGGTCTTGGACAATCCTCACCTCATGAGCTAGCTTTTGGGGTTGAGTTAGACGCAAGGTCCAATTTCTTATCATTATATCTTCTTACATGGCACCATTAACCTCTAAAGTTTGCGAGTTAAACCTGTTTACATCCTTCAACCAAAAATATAGTTACTAGTCATTTTCCTGTTCTATCTCTCAGTTGTTTCTACCTTTTTTTTTTTTTTCTGTATGAGTTTATAGATTCTAGTGCACGAAAAAAGGTAGACTCTTAGAGTAAAGGAAATATTTTGAGAATGTATTGCTTCCTTCAAAATACATCCAGTCCTCTGCTAAACATTTTAGGCTTTATACACTCCAGAGCTAGGGAAAGAAAAGCAATATGTTTGCAATTTGGAGGCTGTTAGTTCCTTTTCTTTCAAAAGCCCTTCCGTCTTTTCTCCAAATGGTCCCATCACGGAGTTAGGAAATTTGTTTTACCTTGTCCCTATTTCTTCTCTTGGACCCTTTTTGGCTCCAGAAAAGCTGTGACACATTGGAACATAAAGCACAAGCGATTATGTTCAACCTTCCTCTTTCTCTATATTTCTGCCATTTTATATAGCTTTCCATTTCACTATCCACACAAGATTATTGCTTTGATAATTGTGGCACTCAAACTGCCAGTTGTGGAAATTCATTTCTCCATCTAGAAGATCTCGAACAAATTAATAAATAAGCTCCCTCTCTAATATAACATAAACATGTACATAAGGTGGTTTACATCTATCAATATGGTGTTAGAGCAAATAGAGTTCTTCAATTTGAGTCTCACCACCAATAAACAAGATAACGCATGTGCTTGGCTAACAAAAAAAAAAGAGGCCACATGTGAGGGGCTTGATGAAGACCTAAAATAGATAAATAAAAATGTACTCCGCAGGAGCTCCTCATTTAGCTCCCTTGGTGACTCGAACCTGCAACCTCGGGGTTGGAGGTGGAGGGTTAAAATATTGCACTGAAACCCTTGCATGTATTACAAGTTTCTGAGAACACATTAATCAGGACTGGTCCCTCTGCCCATGACTGGAACATAGTATCTTTTTTAGGGGTCAAGACACCCATGGTCATACCAGTGCTGTAGTAGATTTTTTTTTTCCTCACAATATTTATAGTATATTTATATGGTGAAATGCTAAAGTTGAAAACACCGTGTAACCTTTTGATGAGTTCTATTCTTGAACAGGCAACAGGTGGTGGAGCTTTCAAGTTTGCCGATCTATTCAAAGAAAAACTTGGCATAACTCTGGACAAGGTAGAGGAAATGGAGTCTCTTGTTGCTGGAGCAAATTTTTTGCTTAAGGTGGGTTTTTTGTAACAGAAATCTGTATTTGGTTAATACTTTTTTCTTCAGATATTTAAGTCTAGGCAGATGAATTCCTTTCTAAAAATAGTTCGTATTTTTCTCTTCTGCCAATCTTCAGCTTTGTTTATCTACTTACTCTGAATTAGTCCTGGACAGTATTTCTGGTTCCAGGAATACGTATGTATTTTCTCTATGTTAATTTCTTGCTTGGGGATATGATTGTGTGTGTATAGCCAAATTTACTAGGTGTATATTAATTTATCATGATTCTCTGCTGCTTCTTGATGGAATGCTGCACCCTCAAGGCTGGTAATAGATTGATGAAGGCACATTTCCCATGGAAATAGTGGTTTCTCTTTTATCTCCTCTGTCCAATATATAGCTGAATTGAGTACAAGTAGCATATGAAATACATTCTTGCTTGATATGGTTCATTTCGATAGTTTAAGGTAAATAGAGTACTTGTTACTTGTTTTAAGGACAAAGAATCTCTTACTTTACTGGGTCTTGAACATGAGACCAAGACGTCTACAGGACTCAACACTCACAAGTGAGGCTAAGATCTCGGAGGCAACAGAAACCTTCTCCATTGCATACAATTTCCTGCTCTTTTCTAAGTTTTCCTAAACAGTATAACATAACAGCTCATTTGACATATTCCTCTTTCTCTTCTGCGAGTAGGCTGTCAACCATGAAGCTTATACGTATATTGGAGGTCGAAAGGAATATGTGCAGATTGATCAGAATGACTTATATCCTTACCTCCTTGTCAACATTGGGTCTGGGGTTAGCATGATAAAGGTAAGCTTCATAGATTAGATTCCTTCAATTTGACATAAATTCTAATTCACACTGATCTTGAGGGTTGGGACCTGCAAGGACAATATAAAAGGTTGAGTTTACCAAAGCTCTCCTTATCCGATTTCCCACATGATTTAGGTGACATTCCATAAGCTTCATACTGGTCGTCTGTTTTCCAAATGCAGTACCAAGTTGGTGCATTTTATTGCTTATGTTATACCATTCAGGACAAGAAGTTAATCTCCTGCATAGTAGTTAGCAGACAATCTATAAATTAGAAAATTAATACCTAAAACCCTATGTTATTATTTTCTTTGTTAATTTGGTCCATTGGAATAAGGAATTTACCTTACTTTTTTTCATCTGTGAATACCCACCTTCGGAAATGTTATTGTCCAACTAACTTTGATGTCAGCAAGATATCATTGGTAGACTACTTATTCATTTGGCAGGCATGTATAAATGATCTTGCCCAAGAACTTGACAAGACTCACTAAGCAGGCTCTGCATTGGGCTACTAAATGAATTTCAGAAGTACTGATAGTTTAGGTTTCATAGTCATCTAGGGCTGGTGAGCTTTGATGGGTTGTTAGATGCAGAGTGATATAGAAGAACTAGAACAGTAGTATAAGGCCCTGAAGTAAGAAGATTTTATACTTCATAGTATTTCTACATGAGTACTACACACTTGTGAAGTGAGTTGCTGGAAACCTTATCTGAGTGAAGCCAAGAGTCAAGAAGCTTTTATAAGTCATAACTTCTTTTATATATCTCCATTATAGAATGAAGAGATTCAATCTTAATTTTATCAAGACCACAGTGATATGTGCAATTAATTATGAATTTTATGCATTTTGGCACTTCATAGACGACTCCCTCTTTGTTATATCAATATTTTATGTTTAAGCCTTTTTTAGGTAGATGGAGATGAAAAATTTCAGAGAGTTAGTGGAACTAGCGTTGGTGGTGGCACTTTCTGGGGCCTAGGAAAACTTTTGACTAAATGCAAAAGGTTATTTTCATTTCTGTTAAGTATATGATTTTCAATTAGTCAATTGGTTTCTTTCTGCAGAATTTTCTTATGTGTTTGTATTACAGTTTTGATGAGTTGCTGGAATTGAGCCATCAGGGAAACAACAGAGTGATAGACATGCTCGTTGGAGATATTTATGGGGGAATGGACTATGCTAAGGTATAAACTTTGTTGTGTAATGTGTTCCCTTCTTTTCATTTGGATAAGTTGCAGTTTAAACTATTCAAAGGTCTAATATGTCACATTTTGGATATAGAAGAGTCTAGATGAGTAATGGGAGGAATATGTGGAGTAGAATAAGGAGTTGGTCCCCAAACTTCAATCCAGGTTGAGCAATTTTTGTCCCAACTTACAATTTGTGTCCATCACATCAGGCACAATCCACTATGTTTTGTCTATAAAGGTTCTCTTATTATATCAAGTTAGGTGAAAGTAAATTCGTTTTTGATCATACAAGAAAAGCAGATGACACTAGTAAGTGAACTCTGCTTGTGCCATGTCATGGCTTGAAGTGTGAACAACAAAGAAAAGATAAGTCCAGTCGACCTCCCCCTCTAGCCTCCTTTCCTCTTTGTTCTGCGTCTCCTTTTTGTTCACCTTCCTCCAATATACTTTCTGTTTTTCTCCACATATGCTCTGCCACAATTAGATGTTTATGCAGGTGAATTTAAGGCTAGCTTGTTACAGCTTTCAAATTCATGGTCTTCTTGTGTTATTCTGTGTATACTTTTTTTTCCAATTGACAAATTTCATCCTCCGGAGTGCATTTTTTTGTCTTGTATTTTCTTGCTAATACAGGGTAGCCTTGGAGCAACGGTAAAGTTGTCTCCTTGTGACCTATTGGTCACGAGTTCGAGCTGTGGGCTTCTTGTATACTGAAGTACTTATTTCATCCTCAAAGTATGGGTGGAGTCACAATTTCGTTCCCACTTCTCAAAATGTTCTTTTTAGTTTCCCTGTCGATACTAGAACACAGAAAAAAAAGTTTCCAGCCTTGATGTTCGCTATGGACCAATGCCGGACCCAATTCGAGAGTATTTCTCTGGTATTGCTTGATATATATGCACCTACCCATTACAAGGTGGGAATTTGGAGAAAAGCCATTAAGGAAAAAGGTCTAAACTACCACTCTACCGTACGAAATATCTTAATTTTATCCTCTGTAATACTTTGAGGCCATTCACACCCTTTTCATTAGCAAGTCATTTCAGTTGTTAGTTGTTATAGATGAACTCCTTAACTTGACAACAAACAGTTCCTTATTGTGGTGACGTTTCTGCTGTTGGATGTTGGCCAAGTAATTGAAATCTATCATAAGAGGAGTTGATGAATTTTGTAAATTTAGTTCCCATATGTTCAGTTGTTTTAAATGCTCTATTCAAATACCAGAAGCTCCATAATATTCAGGGTGATTAAGAATTTAATGATACATGACAGATCGGCCTTGCATCAACAGCCATTGCCTCTAGCTTCGGCAAGCCGGTCTCAGAAAACAGAGAGCTCGAAGACTACAAACCAGAAGACATCGCCCGGTCCCTTTTAAGAATGATCTCAAATAACATCGGACAGGTAATTATGTGGGTCATGAAGTTTCTCTCAGCGGCATCTATAGATACATCACAATGTAGTTGTTTCCTGACTGAAAAGACCAATATATATATAGCCATTTCTCTGTATTAAGAATAATACTGCTATTCTCCAATCAAATGGAAACACCTGTCCTTCATGATCTATTCCTTTGGGAATATTTCTAATTCACAGGAGAAACAGACTGTAGTTTTGTACTGTTCCCATTCGATATGTTTTGCTTACCATTCTCCTCTCTCATAAGGATACAAATAAAGAATTGAAATAAAACATAGGAGAAGGGCAGATAGATAATCCGTTCATTACTTATTGGATATCTCGTATTGCACAACATTTTATCATAACATGTCATAAGTTGTCAAAATGGCATTAAATATTGGAAGATACTATAATATGATATGACTTCTGTGCTTGTCTTTATTCTTTTCCTTGCTAGAAACTCTTAGGTGGTGTTACAGACGTGCATCTGCTACTCTGCTCAATAAAGTTGTACTTCCTATTTTAAATCTAAGATGCTCTCCTGTCATGAAACATTTCAGAATAGTGGTCTTCATTATAAGAATTTCTTTTATTTAAGTGGATGCACTCTTCTGTCATGAGAACATTTCGCTATAGTGGTCTTCATTATATGAGTTTTTTTATTTTTTATAAGCGGCAACGAGTTGGTCTAAGGTTTATTCTGTTAGTTATGTTGCTTTAAAGTGATGCTTTGCTGAATTAGAATGGCAAACTTGAACACCTGAATTGGTTAAGAAGTATGAGTTAGTAATCAGCACTCATGAAAAGGAAGAAATATAGGGCCTCTCCTTCCTATAATGTAGTTGTTAAATTGTGAAAAATTCATTTTCTTATTGTTGCTGACTTTATTCTTCAATTGGTTTTGCTGTCCTAGATTGCTTACTTGAATGCTCTTCGTTTTGGGCTCAAGCGCATTATTTTGGGAGGTTTCTTCATCCGTGACCATGCTTATACAATGGACACAATTTCCGTTGCAGTTGATTTCTGGTAATTGCTATATCCACTTATACCCAGAAAATTGGTATTTTCCTTACTACCAAGTTGCCAACTCTAAGAAAATAAAGCTCCCATATTTTTTTTTTTTGATGAATTGGTGTGTGCTTTCTAGGATACATTCATCGGTTAGCATACTCTTTTAACGTAATAGATAAATAATGCTTGCTGGTTGCTGCTAAAAAGTGGTTTATCGTCGCAATTATTAGCGACTCCTGCTAGGTAATCTCTCCTCAATTCAAGTTAATAAATTTGCTCAACGTGCAGGTCGAAGGGTGAGGCAAAAGCAATGTTCTTGCGTCACGAGGGGTTTCTTGGAGCTCTAGGAGCTTTCATGAATTATAAAGATGGAAATGCTGGTTTGATGCCCCTTCAGTTAGTTGAGCAAACTCCTAAGAGTTCAAGTTGCATAGTAGATAGGATTCATAACTCTACGCACGTGCACGAAAATGAAAGTGGTGCCATAGATTGTAGATTGCGAGTTAGTAGCTCATTTAAAATTTATGATGAGGTCAAAAGGTGTTGACCTAAAACATCTAATGTACCAAAAGATAAAAAAGAAAATGTCAAAAGAAGCTGTTGTTTCTTGTCCTGATCTAGGTCAAAGGGCTAGAACAAATTTCAGGTTTATATATTGCATATATGTATTTGTGCTTCAATAGGGAATGAAATTTGATATCCCTTCGTTTTCTAACCTTGACTCGTGGGAAAAATGAGAAATGTTATTTACAGTAGTTTAGCAGCTTTTGATTCAACTCTTTTCATCTTAGGTCTCAAACAAACATATTCTTCATGAATCATGTACTACAACCTCATCTTTCCTTTGGACTGTGGTGAATTACTCAGCTAAGTTTGATAAATAATTAATTTAGGAATCTTGCTATTGCTAGTATTGAATCCCTTCGGCATTGTTCTTCAATATAATAGCAAGAAAAGATCAATGAAGTCTATGAAAGAAAAGAACTTCTTAGTCTGACTTTTTAGCACTAAATAGTTATAAAATAAGTAATTATATATGTTCATAAAACTTTTCATATTCCAGTGAGAATATTATGTTCAAGTGAGATTCTACATTAATAGAATTGGCTAAATGTTAAAAAGGGAATCGTGATGGGAGGCTTGCAACGTATTTGACTTATTGACTCAGTTTTAAAAGAGCAGTAATTCATTAATGTTTGCAGCCACACCTACAAGCATGAGTGCCATTAATTAATGACAACTGCAAGTTCCATAAGGGCATATACTGCAAGTTCTTTTCTCTTTGTCACCTCCTTTAAATTTTCTGACTGCTAAAGTTATATTACTTGTATCACTGCACCCACTAGTATTTTATAACAAACATAAAAATGGAAGCTGTGTGTAAATAAAACAAGTGTATACATTTAAAAGTGCTCTGTTATACATATATAATAATTCAAGACGAGAATAGAGGGTGTGTTAGGGCTCATGCTACATCTGCCCATGAGCTCTAGAAATAGCGTGGGATAGCCACTTTTTAACATGGTATATAACTTTTATTCAATATTTTTAATGTTGAGCAAAAATAGTCACTATTCTATTAAAATTAATACGAAAAAATGTTTTTAGCCTTTCTTCATGAGTGTTGTGTAAATATTAAGGACATGGTGTCCTTAACATTCACACTGCACATATAGAAGTTAAGGACGCCATGTCCTTAACATTTACACTGCACATACGAAGTTAAGGACATGATGTCCTAAAGTTTAACAACGGAAGGTGCAAAAACATGACACTTTGTCCTTAGTATTTACATAGCACTCATGAAGTTAAGGACACCGTATCCTTAATATTTACACAACACTCATAAAGTTAAAGACACTATGTCCTTAACATTTACACCGCACACATGAAGTTAAGGACATGAGGTCCTAGAGTTTAACAACAGAAGGTGCAAATACAAGTTAAGGACATTATGTCCTTAAAATTTATACTGCACACATGAAGTTAAGGACGTCATGTCCTTAACAATTACACTGCACATATGAAGTTAAGGACATGATGTTCTAAAGTTTAACAAAGGTGCAAATACAGGACACTTTGTCCTTAATATTTACACAACATTCATGAAGTTAAGGACATCGTGTCCTTAATATTTATACAGCACTCATGTATAGCACAAGTGTATTTTCGTCCGGGCGGGTATTTTCACTCATCCCTGCCCTTTCTTTTGTGTGTCGAATCATGACTACAGGAAATTAACAAATGCTTGCTGTTGCAGAATCCGAATATATAGAGAGTGATTAAATCACAACTACTATATATAAAGGTAGCTAATAAATACTAAATGCGACAATAATAAAAAGAACACCAGAAATTAACGAGGTTCGGCAAAATTTGATTGTTTGCCTAGTACTTAGACACAATCAACTCAAATTTTATTTCACTCCAAAATACAAGTGAAATACTACAAGATAGAAAGAGGATTCAAATGCCATAGGAGATAAGAAGGCAAGTGAGATATGTTGACAAATGAACAAAACGCTTGCTATTTATAGAAGAGAATGGCCTTAATAATGTCATGCATGACATAAATTAAGTGTGATCATATAATTTAAATGCATGAAAAAATGCATCTACTAATTTCTTCCTAAAAGGAGGCTTCCAAATATACAAACTTGTTCACATTAATCTTGTCAAATTCAACAAATCTCCACCTTGGCATGATTTCACTTTTTTAATTTTCTCTCACTTATAAATTTTGATTGTGTCTTCAACTTCAATCTTCAAAGTTCAACAATGTTGATCAAGTTAAAACAATGTTGAAACTTGATCGCAGTCACTACTTTTGTTAGCATATCAGCAATGTTGCCTGTAGTCCAAATTTTCTGCACCATGATGCCACCTTCTTCTATAATATCTCGTACAAAGTGACATCGAACATCAATGTGCTTCGTCCTTGCATGTTAAACTTGGTTCTTTGCTAATTGGATAGCACTCTAACTATCACAAAATAGGGTGATGCTTTCTTGACCAATACCAAGATCTCTAAGAAACCCTTGAAGCCAAATTGCCTCCTTTACAGACTCCGTAATTGCCATGTACTCTGCCTCAGTAGTAGACAAAGCAATCGTTGACTGCAAAGTAGACTTCTAACTAACTAGTGCTTTTGCAAAAGTGAAAACATAACCAGTAGTTGATCTACACTTGTCCAAATCACCTGCATAATCTGAGTCACAATATCCAAGCAGATACTCACTATTTTCCTGCTCAAAGATCAATCCAACATTTACAGTATTACAAACATATCGTAGAATCTATTTCACGGCTTGCCAATGCTCCTTTCCCGGATTATGCATATACCTGCTTCCAACTCCGATAGCATGTGAAATATTAGGTCTCGTGCAAACCATTGCATACATCAAGCTACCAACGACATATGCATATGGTACTCTTGACATATACTTTCATTCAGCTTCATTCTTCGGCGACATAGCAACACTAAGCTTAAAGTGAGGAGAAAGAGGAGTGTTAACCGACTTCATGTCTCATTCATGCTAAATTGATCTATTACCCTCTTCAAGTATTCTTTCTGATATAGATAGAGTTTCTTTGAATGTCTATCTCTTTTTATCTCCATGCGAAGAATTTTCTTCGCCTCACCCAAATCCTTCATCTCAAACTTCTTTCTTAGTTGAATCTTCAAATTCTCAATTTCCTCTTGACTTTTGGAAGCTATCAACATATCATCAACGTATAGGAGAAGATATATGAAGGATCTGTTTTCAAGCTTGCGCAAATACACACAATGATTGTATTTGCTTCTTCTGCACTTCTGCCGTAACATAAACTTGTCAAATTGTTTGTACCATTGTCTATAAGATTGTTTCAATCCATACAACAATTTTTCAAGTTTACACACCATATTTTCCTTTCCAAAAAATTTGAATCCTTCTGGCTGAGTCATATAGATTTCCTCTTTCAAGTCTCCATGTGAAAATACAGTTTTTACATCTAATTGAACTAGTTCCAAATTCAGTTGTGCTACCAAAGCCGGCAAAACTCTAATGGAGGAGTTTTTCACGACTGGAGAAAACACCTAATTGTAATAAATTCCCTCCTTTGGAGCGTACCCTTTGGCCACCAATCTTGTTTTGTAGCGAACATCTTCTTGTTTAGGAAATTCTTCTTTCTTTGCAAATACACATTTGCACCCAATTGCTTTCTTGCTCTTATGGAGATTGGCCAATTTCCATGTGCGATTATGATGAAAGGACTGCATTTCTTCATTCTTGGAAATCCTCCAATTATCTTCTTCTGAAATTTGGACTGCGTCTTTATAAGTGGTAGGAACACCATCAGTTACAATTGAGGCTGCACAAGCCACCGTCTCTATGAGACGAACATGTTTCTTTATTGTTCTTTTTGGCTTGCTTGTTGCTATTGATTCAAGTTGTTGTTGAGGTTCCTGAATTGGAATATCCCTCTCTGATGACTCTTCTTCCAAGGGAAAATCTTCTATTGTTTCCTCATTTTCTCTTTGTGTTGGGAAAATTATTTTCCCTCAAACTCCACCTGCTTTGAAGCACCATCAGTTTGTTTGACTTCTTCAATTGTCACCTTATCTGTTATGGAAGATTCATCAAAGGTAATATCTCTGCTAAATATAACTTTTCTTGTCTCTGGACACCATAAGCGGTATCCTTTGACTCCAGAAGTAATTTCCATAAATATAGCTTTCTTTGCTCTCGGATCCATTTTAACTCTTTCACACGATAGTATGCAATTGAACCAAAACATGCAAAAAATTATAATCTTCAGCAAGTTTTCTATATCATTTTTCAAATGGTGTCTTGCCACCAATAGCGGCATATGGTAGACAATTAATGAGTTGGCATGCATATGTTATTGCCTCAGCCCAAAATTCTTTGCCCAAGCCAGCATTGGACAACATACACCGAACCTTCTCCAGCAAATTCTGTTTCATACGTTCTGTCACTCCATTCTGTTGTGGTGTATTTCTTATGGTGAAATGTCTCAAAATGCCATCATCTTCACAAATCTTATTGTAAAGATCATTTTTGTAATTTCCATCGTTGTCTGTGTGAAGACACTTTATCTTTCTGGCTGTTTGAGTCTCTATCATCGTCTTCCATTTGAGAAAAATTCCCAACACCTCATCTTTGGTTTTCATCGTATACACCCACACTCTTCGGGAAAAGTCATCAAAAAAGGTTACAAAATAGTGTTTCCCACCTAATGAAGGTGTTTTGGAAGTACCCCAAACATCAGAGCGAACATAATTGATGGGTTTTTAGTATTTTATGTTTTGATGATCTAACAAACTTGTCATGAAGAACCAGATAGAGCACCTGCAGACAGGACATACATTTCATAGAACTAATCGAAGCCTGAAAATCAGCAAAGGGAGGAACACAACAGGGACCTGATGATCTGGCCCTTTAAGGTTCTCCGACACAAGCAAGTCAGTGACTGTACGCAATCAAGATAAAGAGGAACACAACAGGGACCTGCTGCTTTTGGGTTCTCTGACAAAAAGTACAAGTCAAGTATACAGCTGGAACGTGATAGAAGAAAGTAACCATCTGGCAACTGTTACAGAAGAGGAACACAACTAGGACCTGGTCTGTTGGTGTGTCCTGACAGGAAGTACAAAGCCCACTATCCAGCTGGAACGCAACTGCCCAGAAGTGGATGTGCAGACTGTACAACAGTCACTTCTCACAGTCACTTCTCATTGGGGAAGAAGTATACACCTTGAGTTGACATCACTATCGTGTGTGCCATCTTTTGTGATAAAACAACCTGGTGCAAGACACACTATGTCTTGTGCATTCAGTGATATTCTCTCAAGCATAACAAAGTTCATCTAGAATTCAAGTCTGTGGTGTGTCAAGAACAAGAAGACAACTCCACTAAGGATCAGTTTCTAATAGAGTCTTATGTACGTCCATAGTTGAGTTGTAGTCTTGTTAATTGTTCTACATTGTAATTACTAGTTTGCTTTCTTAGAAGCATTGTCTTAGGAACAAACCAAATTCGTAAATTTTAGAGTTTATGTTGTGACTAGGAATAGTCATAAGTTAAATCCTCTGTAACTAGGAGAGTTGTAGAGTGGCTTGTGGTGGTGCATCACAAGTTAGTTTGAAGTCTTTGCAAAAGGGCGTTTGCAAAGTGGCTTGTAATAGGTAGATTACAAGTTAGTTGAGATTAAAGCCTACAGGTGTAGGTCGTGGTTTTTTGATCCCCTTGTGTGGGATTTTTCCACGTAGAAAATTTCTGGCCTTCTTTACATTCAGTCGTTACTGCATTCTACGTAACAGTCTCATAGAGGACCAGGTACTCTATAGTTTGGTGGACTCACATAAGTTAACAATTGGTATCAGAGTAGGTTTCTCCTATCAGGCTAACACCTAGGAGGAATCCTCAATGGCTGCTCCACCAAGATTTGAAGAAGGACAATCAACCTATAGACCTCCCATATTCAATGGTCAATACTACGGCTGGTGGAAGATCAAGATGCATGATTTCATTATGGTAGAAGATCCATAGTTGTGGGACATTATATGTGTGGTCCACATGTTCCCATGAAGAAGATTGAAGAAACAGGGCAAACGGTGCCGAAAGGAAGAAGAGAGTACAACGATATTGACAGAAAAGCTATAGAAAAGAACTACCGTGCCAAGAAAATCTTGATGTGTGGCATAGGACCTGATGAGTACAACAGAGTCTCAGCTTGTCAAATTGCCAAAGAAATATGGGAGGCGTTGCAAACCGCTCATGAAGGAACCACTCAGGTCAAACAATCCAAGATTGATATGCTCACCACAGAATATGAACTCTTTAGGATGAAGGATGATGAATCTATACAAGATATGCACACCTCCATCATAATTGAGCTTCATTCACTTGGAGATGTCATTCCCAGAAATAAGCTCGTAAGGAAAATCCTCAGCATCCTACCTGGGTCTTGGGAAAGTAAGGTAAATGCCATCACGGAAGCTAAAGATCTACAAACTCTGACCGTGGATGAGTTGATTGGTAACCTGAAAACTTACGAGAAGAAAAGAAAGAAAGACAGTGAAAGAAGAGCGCCTAAGAAGGAAAAGAACCTGGTGCTTAAAGCTGAAAGGAGTGATTCATGTGATGAAGATAATGACATGGCCTATCTTACTAAGAGATTTCAAAAAATGGTTCGAAGAAATGGTGGCAAACCAAAGTGGGGCAGTTCAAGTAAAACAAGGAACAACGATCTCAGTCACGGTTGTGGAAAGTTAGGGCATTTCATCAAAGACTGCCCAATCGCGAAACAGGAGCAGTACAAGCAAAATCCTGACAAAGCAGGAAAAAGGAACCTGGTCCCAGAGAAAAGATTCAATAGAAAAAGTGCTGCTGACAATATCGTTAAGCAGGCACTTGCTGCTTGGGGAGACTCCTCAAGTGAATCCGAAAGGGAATCAGATGAAGAAAACAGTTCCTTGA
The DNA here is from genome assembly GCF_001879085.1 of Nicotiana attenuata. Taxonomy (NCBI): domain Eukaryota; kingdom Viridiplantae; phylum Streptophyta; class Magnoliopsida; order Solanales; family Solanaceae; genus Nicotiana; species Nicotiana attenuata. Next base: position 35,868 of record NW_017675771.1, read on the forward strand.
TGGCAGGGGAAACTAAAGCAACGAAGTACGACTCATTGTTCGCTCTGATGGCTCAGTCAGATGATGATGATGAAGAAGATGAAGACGATGAGGTAAGCTTCCGGGATGTTCGTAGAAATCTGAAATCCTATTCTTCCAAGAAACTAAGGTCTTTATCAAATGTCTTAATTGATGCCTATTATAGCCTTATAAACGATAAGGAGATTCTCACAATAGAACTAGGAGAGGCAGAGCAATCCAGAGATGATCTAGTGGTTTGTGTAGTAGACAGAGATGAGACCATAACTAATCTTGAAATAGAAAAGAAGGCCTTAAATGAAAGAATAACTAGTGTGGAAAATGAGAGAGACGACCTGATTGTAGCAGTTGTTGATCTAAAAGAAACAATAGAAGGCCTTAACAATGAGAAGCACACCTTAGAAGAAAAAATTGCATCTACTAAAGAGGAAAGGGATGACCTATTGGCAATATGCGCTGATCTAGAGGAAACCATTGATGGAATCAATAGAGAACATATGAATGTAAGTCTTGGGAAAGGGAAGGAAGTAGCCAGTGAGGCGTACATCATGCTTGAAAAGGAGTTAAATGTTGTAAAAACCAGTCTTTGCAGTGAACTTGAGAGGAATCAACAACTCCAAGCTGAGTTGGAGAAAGTAAGAAATGATCGTGAGAAATCCCTAAAGTGGACCTGGTCCTCAGATGCTGTTACTTCCATGTATCTCAACAATAGTGGGAACAAGCAGGGCATCGGGTTCCAAAGGGAGAAAACTCCCTACAACCCACACAACAAGTATGTTATTGTACCTGATAACTGGCTATGTACCCACTGCGGAAACAATGGGCATTTTAAAGAAAATTGTCAGGCTAGGGTTTAGTCTGCTCAGAAGAACAAAGTGTTTACTGATAGAGTGACTACCAGCAAAGGACCAGGTACCACTCGCAAAAAGCGGATGCTGCCTGCGTGGACTAGGAAATCCCTCATTCATCCTTTTTTTAGTAACAAGGGACCCAAACTAGTTTGGGTTCCTAAATCTAACCCTTGATGTGCATATGTAGGGAGCAGTGAGAGGAAGCAGACTGCGATGGACTATGGACAGTGAATGCTTAAAACACGCAGCTGGAAACATCATGAAATGCTTCTCACTGAAATCCCTGCAGGAAGGGAATGTATCCTTGAGAAGAAAGTAAAGGATACATTCTCAGTGAATGAAAAGGCAGAGAAGTTCCCTTGGCACTCGAGTGTGAAAAGACGGAACTGGAAAATGATGCATGGATAATGCTCATCGCCTAAGGAATCACCAAAATTCTGAGAAAAGGAATGAACACTGCTCTCTCTTGAGACAGGTGTCGAACCAGGTCCCTCCTAAATCAAAACTCGCCAGGAACCGCCAATTGGAAGAAAATGCCTTGCTCCTGACAATAGGAAGGATCAGCTTGGGAAGCTCAATCCAAAAGGGAATGAGTGAAGGAACCATTCTGGGTTACAATCCACAAAATAAGGCCACAAAGTCTCCAACAAAGGGCACACTAAATGGTAGGGGGTGCTCTTGGGGTATTCAACAAGACACTTTTCATTGCCAAGAAAGAAACGATGATGATCGGTATGATGAACCAATCCTGTCTCTGGGAAGTATCTGAGGCTTCAAATAGGGAGGATGATAAAGTGAGCAAGATGAAGGAAATTGACAATAGACAACTGAACCTCCTCCATCACGTCTCACATAGAACCTGGTGCACCTGTCATGATTCATGCCTTATCTTCTGGGAGACAAGGAAGCAAAACGAAATGGCCTCATCAAACAACTAGAGAGAAATTGCAAACACATTGAAGGGAGAGATCATCCTCTGAGAGTCAATATGAAGAAAGGATTGATCGTGGAAAGCATTGCAGAACAGAAGACCAAACTCCAGATATCTGCATCAAAGCCTCAAGAAGAGAATATTTCGGATAAATCAAGGTGAAGATGGGGTCACAAGAATCGAATGAAGAACCTGATCTTCCATCTGCTGGTTGGTTAAGATACCATCAGGTAAAGGTAGCTAAAGCGTTTTCTGACCAAGACTAACTCACATCAATACCGTTGTAGGTAAACACGCATGACGATCATAGAAGCGAAAGGTATGGCTATGAACTGCGAGAGGGAAGCTGCTAAAACTTTGTTCAAAAGACTGCTTTGGCATCAGATTCTTGTATCTCAGGTTAGTAGTAATGTGCTTATTCTGCATGCCCTCAAAAAACAAAAAAAGATGTGTGTTTAACAAAATTAATTCAAATGCCACATCATCTGACTTTTCAGTGTGTGCGTGTCATGTCTTGTCTTTCAAATCCTTTCATCTCCTCTACACGGTAACACTTTCCCACAAACCTACCGCCATTCTTCAGAACTATTCAGAACCTTTTTCGCTCTCCACTCATCATTAGCCCTTCTTCCAATAAAACCTTCTTTGTCTCTCAAGGCAAGTCATGAACCTTCATCTACTCTGTACAACTGTGATCTTCTCTTCATCTCTCTCTATACTCGTCTACCAAGTATCCATCTAATGGCGATCGAAAAATCGTCCCATTCTCCCACCATTGACATTGTTCCCACTTCATTATTATCCTTGAAATCATCCCCAGAGCGTCATTATTTCACACTCTCTACTACCTTACCAACTCCTGGCTCCTCCTCCACTCCTACAGTTTTTCCATTTCTGATAAACCCTGTTTACCATTATTTTGAGAATCATATGTCTAGTCAATCCTACGGTCTCATCGAAAAACACACAGGAGGTTGTATTCCTCAAGTATCAGAAGCCCATGAGGATGATCCTGACCAGTATCTGAACAACTCCATGTTGGACTCAGTGACTCTCAAGGACTCACCAGAAAAGGAAGCAGCTCATAACATCACGGCTATAGCTGCTGAGAGTGTGATGAATGAAGGAGCATATCTCTTGTCTGAGTACCAGGGGAAGAAATTCCATTCCTAGGAGATGTAAGAACCACAACACTCCTCGAGTCCTTGGCTCATGAGATATTCTCAGAAAAGTCTTCTGATGAACCTGATTCTCTTCCATGCAAACCCACTCCTGCACCTCCCGTTCACTCCAAGCTCTTAGAGTCTTCCTCCAAATCACTCACCATCAGGTCACTACAGCAGGAGAGTTCTGAGTCCTCATTTCAGAAAAGTAAGAGGAGTGTCAAGACAAGGAAAAAGAGGAAAACGAATCCAAAGGATTTAATCAAGAGTGTGTCAGTAAACCAAATAGACCAAGATGCTTCCAAGGAACCTGGTTCCTCAGTACAACAATCTATGACAATTCAACAGTCTATGAAAAGAGCCTTCGATGAAACTGTTGAGAAACAGAAATGGTCATCTGTGAAGTACAGTAGCAAGTCTAAATGGAGTCTAACTGAGCTAGTCGTGTCTGAGGACTATACTGTGGGGATGGCAAGCTGGAAAGGAAAGTATGCCGAAGGGTCTAGCAAACAAAAGGAGGAAATTGCTAAGGAACCTGGTACTATAAGGTCTATAACCCATGACAGTGCTCTTTGGCAACAGAGATTAAGAACTCAGAAAGTGTTGTGGGGTCGTACATTTGATCCAGCAATTTCGGAGATGACAGGGATGAGGCAAATTCTGGAGATTGTGGAATTTCAACAATGGGAACACTTGTTTGAAGAGAGAATGCCTTTGGTGTACGAAAATGCAGTACAAACTTTTTACGCATCTCTTTTCACTGTTGAGGGGGATCACATTTGTGCGCTTGTAAATGGAGTAGACATTGTACTCGACGCTTCGATGTTGGGAAAAATTCTCAGAATTCCGTGTGAAGGTATGTCCTCAGTTAAGGGTGTCTGTGGAGTAAACTTTCGGAGAGCCATCATGAAAGAACAAGGTATTCAACAGGGGGAACAGGTGCATAAGAAGGTTTTGCTTCCTGAGTAACAGCTTCTCTTTGAACTGGTCAATAAAGTGCTCTTACCCCGCTCCGAGAGGCGCTCTATTGCTACAAGATCGGACATGGTCCTGATGGAAGCGCTCGATGAGTTTTTTCCAATCAATCTATGTCACACCCCAAAATCCGAGGAGCGCGACCGACACTCAACCGAATAAACTCGACCGAGCAAGCCTGTTAGGTCTCATTCTACCCAAACTAACTCATGAATAAATAGGAGATGGACTCCATTAATCAAATATATAAACATATCATTAACGATTTCCATTTCATTTTCATTCGCCATTTTAAAGGTATTACAGGTTTTATACATCATTGTCAAACATCAATATTTCTATTTTAAATTCCAATACCTGACACTACCCACAACCTGTCTACGGAGCCTCTAAATACAACTGAAGAATAATATGGAAATGCCGGAAATAAGGCTCCGGCTATACCTTACACAAATACCAAAATAGACTCCGGAAGAAAGGCGGCATGAGCCACTCAGGGCCCTGAGAGGAAAGGGGCTCACCAATTCAGCTGACGGGAAAGGAAGAAGTGCTACTGACGGTGGACTGGAGTACCTGCTATAGAACCACCTACAATCATAACACGAATGTAGCGCCCCCGGCAAAAGGGACGTCAGTACATTTGAATTGTACTGGTATGTATGAACAAACTTTACCCCAAGTAAAATCAAATAACACACAAGTAACAGACAACAAGAGAATCAACGATCAAATGCACGTGAAAGAAACAACCAAAGCCAAACAAGTTTCACAATCTCTCCTTTTCCCCTTTCATCATTTTTCCGTCACATCAATGATTTCAATAGTGATTTCGATCACTTTTTCCACCCTTATTACCTCGGCCACCCTTATCACCACAACCCACACCTTATTACTTCGTGTTGCGGCGCGCAACCCGATCCCACCGGACAAATCACAATTCACACAACAACAACAACAACAGCAACAACAATAACAACAACAACAATTCACAAGAATTTTCATAAACATCAATACCATTTCCATCATATACAACAGCCCAATGTACAATTTAAGTCACAACTATAATTGCCCACGACAAGCCACATATGATATTACCACAGTTGTTTCAATTGCATCAATTACGATTTCTTTCCATCATTTGTTACACAGCTCTTACCAGACAAACACATTTGGTTTGTTGCCATTTACTTGCACCATCTTATCGGAAGACTTAACCAACAACGTTCAAGGCACATTAATCACAAGAATTCACAAATAGTCCACATAAGTAAACACATACCAATTACTCGTACACCAAACAAGGGGACTTTACAAAGGTTAAAGTTAGCCATACATACCTCGTTTAAGCTTTCCTTAAGTTACTACAATGTTCCGGAAATTCTAGCAATTCCAATCTACTTTGAGACATAACAAAATTGAACACAAATTAGAAAGGTATTTATGGTTTCAGCTCATTTGAGCATTTTATCAAATACTAGTTAAGCATCTTAATTTCAAATCTCTTTTTCAAGGTTTTCCTTCATTCTCCAACCAAATCTTTACTTATTTATGTTCAACAATCTTTCCACAACCCTAATTTATACATGCATGTATACATAATAGTATTACACCCAAGAATCATACCTCAATACCCCATCTGGTACCCCAAACTCGAAATTAAAGCCTAATGTATAAGAATCTTACCTCTTAAATGAAGAACTTGTGATTAGGCTCTTTGATTCTTGAAGGTTTATGCAAGGTTGGATGATTGAATGTTGGGCTCTCCCTTCTATCTCTAAAATGCTCTCAACTCTCTCTAAAATCAGTGGAAAAATGACCCCAAATGAAGCCCCAAAGATTATATATGAAAATGGGGTCGGGTTATAAAAATAGGAAGATTTACCCTCCGAATGCGGGTCTGCGATCGCATAATGGACCGTAGAATGGGTATGCTGGCCGCAAACGCGTCGCAAAACTCGGTGCCCAAAACTGGGCTACACCGGTCCAGTTTGCGGCCAGATTTGCGATAGCAAATCAAGTATGCGGACCGCATAATGGTTTTGCGATCGCATATCTAACACAGGATCACATTTTTCCAGCCTTTGGTAATTTGATCATAACTTTGTGTAGGAATGTCCAAATAATGAACGGTTTGAAGCGTTGGAAACTAGACTCGAAGACCTTTAATTTGATAGGTTATTCATCACATAAAACCTTATACATATTTAGATAAGCTCGTTCAAAGTATGGACTAGTGCAAGCTCATTTGGAATTTTAGCCTATTATGAACTTTTTCAATTTTTCTTAGACTTAGGCCTTTCCTTGGACCCCAAATTACTTACCATAAGACTTATACACATATTTACCAAATCCAACTGATGTACACCATGTTAATAGCACATAAAAATATTATAATAAACCTACGTGGCACCACGCAGTCCTAGGTTACTTAGCAAAATTTTTCGGGGCCTTACAATCTGCCTGCAATCATGATAGACCATATGCAGAAGGTGGCAAATTTCAAGGGTGGAAATCATGGGTTACCTTATGGCTTTCTCCTCACTCAGGTGTTCAGATTCTATAAGGTCCCCTTGGGGAATCCCAGAGTGGGCACATGCAAGCAGACCTTCTCTAAGACCACTTAGAAGAATGTGAATGTATTGAAAAGGTTGGTGGAAGCATCTCGACCATCTCTCAGCTAATCAACGCTCAAAATGTAGCCTCTGAGGAAATAAGAAGGCTGAGGGCTCAAAATGCCATACTGGAAACTCAGCTTAGTCAACAGTTAAAGGACCTGATTCAGTATATGAGGAGATTACTTGACTGACAAAGGAGAATGAGAGACTTCAGGCTCAATTACTTGAAGAACAATTTTCCGCAAATGCTATACTGGACCTGGTTCTCAAAACCATGGCTGTCTCTTCTTCCAAGCCTCCTTCCTTTTGGTATCCCCTAGGACCCTCCTTGTGTCAAGCTATTTTTGCTCCAACCTCCTGTGGCTGCTGTTTTACTTTTGTTTGCATGTTTTTGTTGTGGTGGCATGTTGAACTTAACCATTACTGCTCCTGAATTACTCAGTCCAATGTAAACATTAATGAAACAGCTTCCTTTTCGTTGCTTGTACAATCCTATGTTCCTTTGGCTTCACTTTTCTGTCATGTTGTGTGCACATATGTGGCATGAGCTAGCTATGTTAGACTTCTTTATGCTTCTTACTTGCTAGTGCTATTTTTAATTCCTGTCCTTTTTAATGATGCCAAAAGGGGAAGAGAAAGAAGTGTGAGGGAGATCTTAGATTAAGGGGGAACTTAGGAACTTACTTGTAAGAATGATGGAGATCGATCTTAGATTAAGGGGGAACTACTGGCATCTCATGTGTTTATTTTTGCTCTACATCTGGTTATTTTTGCTCTAAACAAATATTGTCCATGCTTAAGTTTGTCATCATCAAAAAGGGGGGAAATTGATGGGTTTTCAGTATTTTATGTCTTGATGATCTAACAAACTTGTCATGATGAACCAGATAGAGCACCTGACAGACAGGACATACATTTCTTATGAACTAATCGAAGCCTGAAAATCAGCAAAGGGAGGAACACAACAGGGACCTGATGATCTGGCCCTTTAAGGTTCTCCGACACAAGCAAGTCAGTGACTGTACGCAATCAAGATAAATAGGAACAAAACAGGGACCTGTTGCTTTAGGGTTCTCTGACAAAAAGTACAAGTCAAGTACACAGCTGGAACGTGACAGAAGAAAGTAACCATCTGGCAACTGTTACAGAAGAGGAACACAACTAGGACCTGGTCTGTTGGTGTGTCTTGACAGGAAGTACAAAGCCCACTATCCAGCTGGTATGTAACTGCCCAGAAGTGGATGTGCAGACTGTACAGCAATCACTTCTCACAGTCACTTCTCATTGGGGAAGAAGTATACACCTTGAGCTGACATCACTATCGTGTGTGCCATCTTTTGTGATAAAACAACCTGGTGCAAGACATACTATGGCTTGTGCATTCAGTGATATTCTCTCAAGCATAACAAAGTTCATCTAGCATTGAAGTCACTGGTGTGTCAAGAACAAGAAGACAACTCCACTAAGGATCAGTTTCTAACAGAGTCTTATGTACGTCCATAGTTGAGTTGTAATCTTGTTAATTGTTCTACATTGTAATTCCTAGTTTGCTTTCTTAGAAGCATTGTCTTAGGAACAAACCAAATTCGTAAACTTTAGAGTTTATGTTGTGACTAGGAATAGTCATAAGTTAAATTCTCTGTAACTAGGAGAGTTGTAGAGTGGCTTGTGGTGGTGCATCACAAGTTAGTTTGAAGTCTTTGCAAAAGGGCGTTTGCAAAGTGGCTTGTAATAGGTATATTACAAGTTAGTTGAGTTTAAAGCCTACAGGTGTAGGTCGTGGTTTTTTGACCCCTTGTGCGGGATTTTTCCACGTAGAAAATTTCTGGCCTTCTTTACATTCAGTCGTTACTGCATTCTACGTAACAGTCTCATAGAGGACTAGGTACTCTATAGTTTGGTGGACTCACATAAGTTAACAATAATCCAAAATACCTTTAGTATTATGGATTGCTGTTCCAAATTTAACCCTTGTTTGTTTCCCCTTGACACAATGCTCACAAAACTCCAAATTATAAGTCTTTACTCTGTTTAACAATCCTTAATCTGATAAAAGTTTCAAGGATTTTCCTCCAGCATGTCCCAAGCACATATGCCATAGCTTGGTTGTTTCGGCCTCCTTGTCATCACTAGATGTCACTATTGTTGTCCCAATAACTGTACTACCATGATAGTGGTACGTGTTATTATTTCGCTGAATTCCCTTCATTACCACTAGTGCACCGGAGCATATTCTCATTATCCCATTTTCTGCAATGATTTTGAACCCCTTTGACTCTAGGGCTCCTACATAAATGAGTTTTTTCTTCAATTCCGATACGTATCGAACATTTGTTAATGTTCTGATCAATCCATCATGGTTTCTTAATCGGATTGAACCAATACCATATGCGGTAAGAGGATTGTTATTTGCGGTGTGATTAACTCCACATTCTCCTTCTTGAAAATCAATGAACTAGTCCTGAGATATGATAGCTATAAGCTGTATCCATTAGCCATATGTCAGATGGTTTGAATGGCTTAGTTGTAACTATTGAGAAATTAGAGTTGTCACAATCAGCTACATTTGAATCCATGACAGCCTTCCCATTGTTAGGTTTCAACTTTGGACAGTCTTTCTTCCAGTGCCCCTTTTTTCGGCAAAAGGCGCATTCATATTTGCTGAGTCTGGATCTTGACTTCGATTTTCCTTTCTTCATTCTCATATGATTTTGAGAAAGACCTCTCGCAACCAATGCTTCTCCTTCTCCACTCTTTTGTTTTTCTCTCTTTCTTTATTCATAGCTGTACAAGGCAGAAGAATTTTTTTTGAAAGATACTTCATCATTCCCATTAAGTAGAGTAGTTTCGAGGTGCTCGTACTCATCGAGAAGTGAACTTAATAACATTAATGCCATATCTCCATCACCATAAAGCACGTCCATATTCTACTAATATGTCGCCAACTTATTAAAGCTGGTGATATGATCATTCATTGTAGTACCAGGAACATATGTGAAGCGTAACAGTCTTTTTTCATGTAAAATTTATTTTGACTATTTTTCTTCAAGAGTTTATCCTCCAATGCATTCCACAAATTACTTGCAGAAGTTTCTTTTGTGTATGGATACTTCTGTTTTCTTGCGAGGTAAGATCAAATGCTACCATAAGCAACGGGGTTGATAATCTTCCAATCTTCTTCTCTGATATTGTCTGTTTCTTTTCTTCTATAGCAATATCTAGCCCTTGTTGAAAAAGAACATCAAGAACCTTAGCTTGCTACATCCCGAAATGTCCCAACCCGTAAAAATTTTCAACTGCAAATTTTGCATTTGACATAATTCTTGTCGTAAGCGATGTTGCCAATGACGTATTAGTGACACTCGATGTAGATTCTTCATTTTTCTTGTCACCCATCTTTGCTACAGATGCTATTTATTTTCTGCCACTACAGAATACCAAATAATTCTTTTATGATGTGGAAGTTCAGACTATGCTGCAACTACAGAGCATACTCAGATAGAACCTTGGCTCTGATACCAATTGTTGCGGAACCCAAATATATAGAGAGTGATTAAATCACAACTACTATATCTAATGGTAGCTAATAGTAGTAACTGAGACAATAATAAATAGAACACCAGAAATTAACGAGGTTCGGCAAAATTTGATTTTTTACATAGTCCTCGGACACAATCAACTCAAACTTTATTTCACTCCAAAATACAAGTGAAATACTACAAGAGAGAAAGAAGATTCAAATGCCTTAGGAGATAAGAAGGCAAGTGAGAGATCTTTATAAATGAACAAAAATCTTGCTATTTAAAGAAGGAAAATAGACTTAATAATGTCATGCATGACATCACATTAAGTGTGATCATGCAATGTAAATGCATGAAAAAATGCATCTACCAATTTCCTCCTGAAAGAAGGCTTCCAAATGTTCACACTTGTTCACATTAATATTGTCAAATTCAACACTTACAACCTAGTAATATCGGTGGTGTCTTTCACAAAATAGGTGTGTGTTCAATTCTTACTATTTCTATACCCGCTTACTCCTTCCTCTATTCCCCCTCCCCCCCACCCCCCAAAAGAAGCATAAAAAATCTATATTTTCTCCCCTTGATAGGATCAAAAGTATAAGATAAGAAAGTTTAGCGGTGAAGAGGGTACAATTCGAACTATAACGTTACTAGATTGAACGTTACAAATGTTTAAATTCCCACATCCTACTATTTGAGATAAACTTATTTTTATAAATGGGACAAATCTTTCAAAAATATTTAGAGCCAAAAGTCTACTGTACCGATGGAATAAGATAATTTGATGCTTCGTATTGTTTACTGATCAGAGCCAACTCCACACCACTACAGAGTGGAGAGAGCGGTCGATGCAGCTTTTACCCGAGAAGGTCGGGATCGAATCCACAGGGAGCTAGATTTGGAAATTGGATTCCTATCTAAAGTAGCAATGCGTAATGCTCTTAATTACGCTTCCAATCATAATTGTTCGTTTTTACTTCTAATATTATACTACTGAGATGCTAAATTAAACTAAGAATAATTGCTTGAAAGGTTTTCTAAATAGGTAACGAGGCACTAGGGAAGTGACTTTCCCCTAGGTGAATACTTGACGGGTTCTAAAGTTTAAGGCAAAGTTTTTATGTTTGGGATCGCGATATAGCCAATGCACGACACTACTCACTCCATACCTCTCGATAGCTTGAGTCACTTTGCCCTAATTGACTTTCTCAAATCCAACTGGGTGTCAAAATTATGCAAGCAATGTAGGCTCAAGTCGGGTATTACTATTTCTAGATTTAACCCATTAATTGGGCGTACTCAAAATAGGTCCAAAATGGCCTTGAGAAATAGTAATACCCGGCTCAAGTCGGGTATTACTATTTCTAGATTTAACCCAGTAAAAATAGGTCCAAAACGGCCTTCACGTGCACAGCTAAAAGTTAGATACCCTAAAAATCTGGAAAAAAAACTATTTATACAAGGCCGAATTTTCTGGACAAAAATACCCCTGACGGAGGTACTGCGGACCACGGAAAATGCACCGCGGCCGCAGTGAGGCTTTTTAGCTTCATTTCCCAGGCTCTTAATCTGGCCACCGCGGGCCGCATAAAATGCATCGCGGCCGCGGTGGCTTCACCGCGGTCCGCACAAAATGGATTGCGGCCGCAGTGGCTTCCAATCTTCCAACTCNCCGCAGTGGCTTCCAATCTTCCAACTCCCAACTCTCTGAATCTCCTCACCGCGGACCGCACAAAATGGACTGCGGCCGCGGTGAGGCTACTGCGGTCCGCACAAAATGGTCTGCGGCCGCAGTGCTTGAGCTTCCAAAATTTGCATCTCTCTGATCTTCTCCACCGCGGACCGCACTAAATGGACTGCGGCCGCGGTGGATCTTCTGCAGCTGCAGTGGATTGTATGCTGCAGCAGTGCCTTGCCTTGTTCTTGGTACTTGTGCAGGTTTCACTCCTTTTTGAGCTGATTTTGACTACTTGTCACTTTTTTGACCAAACCCTACAAACAAGTACAACATGTAAGCCTTTGGGACTGTTTGTATACATTTCTTATCAAAACTCAAGTAAAAAGGAGTGTAAGATGAACTAGAATCCCTAGTTATCAACTCCCCCAAACTTAAGCTTTTGCTTGTCCTCAAGCAAACAAAATAAGTCCCACCTCCTTAAAAATACAACCAAGAAAATTCAGCTGACCTAAAGTGACCGTATCTAGCATCAATTGGGACTAACAATTGCCCTCAATTCAAATGAATCATTAACAACATTCAACCTTTTAAACACCATGGTTTTAGTGCGACACAAAAGTATCAAGGATTGACTCAACTCATCAAAGAAACTCTGTCTATTACTTTGGTCATTGTGGAACCCAAACTCATACTCCTCAACTCTCTATAAGCAAACCTCACTTTTAGGTTGTAGCACTCGGAACGAGGATTGTGGAAAACTCACTCATCTCTCTCAAAGAAAGGTCACAAGTCTGGCTCTGAGTACCATAAGCTTGCCCCTTATGTGAGTCACCACTAATGTAAGCTTCATTCAACTCAAGATCATATAGGGCTTTTGTGGAGATATAGTGAAGGCTTTTAGTTCAGGGTAGGAAATAATTGGTCTAAGTAGGTTCCATCTTCCCTTAAGCACTTCATTTGCTTTATTTTGGCACACATTCTCTTGACTTTTTAAGTCATTTACTTCTTTCTTAGGGGTTAGAGAGACACACTGTCACTCTTTCTTGTTCATTTCAAACCTTTTTCTCCTTTCTAAGCTTTCCACGCCTTTCATCACTTTACTTTTATTGAATCCCTTCATTTCTTCTATATTGTTCATTCTTTTTGACTTTTTGATTTTCTTTCCTTTTCTTTTTTCCTTTCCTCTTCTTTGCTTTTTTACCTTTTACCACTTTGTTGCATTCTTCGTCTCTCCCCCCAAACTTATGCTTTTTCCATGTGCTAAGGAAAGATGGGTGCCAAGAGGAACGGGTAAAGGCTTGTATCATGGTTTTTGAAGGACAAAGGGCTATCGCTCAAAGGGGTTGACTAGGGACATTATCATTGTTAGGCTATGGATGTTTTCAAGATATCATTCGCATCAAGGAGAGCCTATAATCACTTCTCAAGTCAAACTACACTTAGGATTTCGCCTAGACAAACATTCATTGCAAGTTCTAGACTCAATGGCACAGGACTTGGACTTGCAATTCAAATTCTCACCACACAAGCTATAGGATTGCTAAAGAGACAGAGTCGAGGGCCCACAACGACCTTAGCTAAGATTTGAGCAACACGCATGGTCCCGAAAAACCACTTGATGATTGTCGGCCAACACAAGAGTCTCAAGGTCACAACTATCACCATCCTATACACACCAATTTGTTTTTGACCATAGGATCAAAGGCAAATGTGTTAGGACCAAGTGAAGCTTTGCCTGAGGCACTATCACTCACTAGCTACTATTTACACAAAAACAAAAAGAAAACAGACTCAAACCCTTAAGAAGGTTGTCATGCCATCCATCATCGGGAAGAGCCACCCGGTTCACACAAATTCCACCTTTGGAAAGAACCGTGGCATTAAGAAAACCAATGGCTTATTACACGCAAAACTCAAAATAGGAAGCTACGAAAATAAAGTAAGAAGCTATGAAAGAAAATGCGGAAAGTAAAATGAATATGTACAATAGGGGATTTAGACGAATATATAATAGAGGGAATGAATATATACATCAGAAAGTAACTTTATATACAGACCAAAGTTGCAGAATACGAAAAGTGAAATAAACTGGTAAAATTATATACATACCAAAAGTGAAAATCAAAGCATAATAAAATGAAAATAGTATCATATTTACAACCCAGTATCATCAAAATAGGGCTACCCCCTCAACTGAAAGCTAGCATTGTCCTCAATGCTAACTAACCAAAAATAGCTCAAACAAAAAAGATAGAGAGTAAAGAAAACTCCCTATTGGTCCTGGGTCTACATGGGATCATGAGCTTGGGTCCCTGGGTCCTCTGACTGCTCGGGAACTTGTGACTGGGTCCCTGTAACCTGTGCCTGCACTGGGATCTGGGGCTGCTCTGACACCTAGGGCTGGCTAGAAGAACCTCCCTGCAGTTCCTCCAACTCAATGACTGCATCATCAGCTTGGGGGATCACTCTCCTCCTCTTTGGTGCCCTCTCCAACTCCTGAACTGGCTTAGTCTGAGCTGCTGGAACTGGGTCATGCAATAGAAGCTCCAATGGTAAGTGATCAGCCGCCTTCATCTTCTCCACTTCTGCCCTCAACTTCTTCACAGACTCCCTAGAGGCTCGGGTCTTTCTCAGCTTCTTTGTCTCCTTTGTCAGATCTGCCAATGCCTTCCCATGAGCACCTACAGCCTCCAATATCGACTGTTGGTTCTCCAAGATCTTCTTCTGGTTGGCCAGAAGTCTCCTTCCCTGAGTCTGGAACCTGTGGCTGTGGGGGTACGGACTGGGCTGCCACCGAGGTAGAAGGCACAGACAGCTTAGAAGTAGCTGCCTGCATCCAGTTGTAGATACTGGCAAGGGTTTGGCTCAAACGGTGGGCAGTCAATGGGTAGGCTGAGGATGAGGGAATATCTGGAGCAGTGGAAGTAGAGGGTCCTGGGGCAATGTCTGGTGTAGTTGAGGGAGGCCGAGTAGAAGTGACTACTACTACTAGCTCTTCAGACTGTCCAGTAGAAGTACTGGCTTTTCCTTTTGGATCTTTGTTTTTGGGGTTGTCATCATTTTTCAGGCTATACAAGGAAAAAGGCGCCTTTGTCTTCACCTTCACATCAAACTTCCTTTTCTCCACCTCCAAGTCCTCAAAGTACATTGTCAGGAAATGTGGGAAGGGATATGATCTTTCACCTTCATTGACCACTCGTGTGATCACACGAGATATGACATTCCCGACATTGATCGGTTGCCCTGCCATAATTGCAGCCACCAAGATTGCCCGGGAGATAGGCAGAGAGTTCTCATGAGTAGTGGGGTCCAGCCTGCTGCACACGAATATCTCCCACCCCTTTGCTTCAAAGTTCAAAGTTCTCCTCAGAAGTGGGACTCCTGCTGTCAACCATGCTGGGTGGTACCCGGGAGTGCCAGGTATTCTGCCACCCACAGACGGTCTGCCTCATCCAATGCCACCTTTTCTAAATACAGTGATTCATCTTCCTCCAGAAAGCTCAGGTAGTCATTGATTGTCTGCCCATCGAACTTCACTGTCAAGTTTCGCACCTTAGTCACTTTTGTGCCCTTTTTGATGTGGGCAGCATTAGTGTAAAACTCCTTGACTAAGTGCTCATTTGCCTCCTCGACATCGCCTATGAAATATTCCCAGCCTGCTCTCTCTCTGAATTGCCTCTACACATTAGGGTTGTGAGGCACAAGGTCCCTCTCAATGAACTTCCTCTCAGGCCACCACTCTCGGAACTTGTGGTATGCTTTCTCACTGACAAATCTATCCTGCCAAGCATCCAGGTTTCTAGTTCTCTCCACCCCCCCCCCCGATTTGGGGAACACCCCCACCTTCCTCTTCTATGGTATCCTCACCGGGTGTTGAAGTTGTAGGTGAGGTAGAAGAAGCACTATCACCGCTCTCAGCTGAGCCCTCAGACGACTCAAAAGAAATATGAACTGAAGCTCGAGCAGTAGGAGAGCCCGGAGGGGTAGCTTCATCTCTCAATCTCATCCTATCCGAGAAGTCAGGGACATACTGCGGCACTGAAACAGACTCAGATGCCTCCCGGGAGGGTACATACTCACTTCCCTCTACAAGGGAAGCAACTCTATCTGCAGCCTTGATTAGTTTTCTTGTTTCTCCAATTGCTTTCCGAACTTGCGGGGTCAATTTTATCATTCCTCGTCCCCTACCCCGGGAGGACTCTGCTTTTCCCTTTTTTTTCACCACCGCCTCGGGATTAAACCATTTTTCTGCAAGTGGAATTCAGTTAAAGCTTGTTAGTATCACAGTATCAGAAGAATCAGTAAAGATTATGCATGAAAGCAACTAACTGCAGACCGCATAAAAAGCAGTGCGGCCGCAAAGACACCACCGTGGACCGCACAAAATGGTACCGCGGTCCCCATTGAGGTGGGGATCAGACTAACCACTCTCTGAATCAGGGTACCTCGGACAGCAAGAAATAGTCTGCGGCCGCGGTAGGGCACCGCGGACCGCGAAAAATCGACCGCGGCCGCGGTCCCTAAAAAACAACCTCTCTGAAGTTTCCCACCGCGGACTGCGGAAAAACCATGGCGGCCGCGGTGAGGCACCGTGGACCACAAGAAATCCACTGAGGTCGTGGTAAGTATAACACAGCAATACCAACCTAGGGTTTTAATATTTTTCTCCTTTTTAGCTTAAATTCACTTATTATCAAGCCCCTAGGTATTTAATCATCTTTTTTCACTAATTAACCCTAATCTAAACGGCATGATGTAACCCTACGCTATAAATTGAAAGAAAAAGGGAAGAAAAAGAAGTACAACTAACTAACTAAAAGAAAATAAAACCAAGTTAAAAACTAGGGAAGGATTAAAAGTACCAGTAATGAGATGCAGTAAAGATGAATGAAGATCAGTGATTGAACTTGCACAGTTAGGGCTTGATAAACAGTAATTTTTTCTATGTGGAAAGCAAAGGATCGAAAAGTGTAAATGAAGGCCTGGGGTCCTATTTATAGAAAAAGGACCTAGGACCCACGTTACCTACCCACCGCGGTCACATAAAATGCACTGCGGACCGCGGTGGTTTACCACATGAAGCATTGGGGATAACATCACTGCGGACCGCATAAAAAGCTTCGCGGTCGCAGTAGGTCATCGCGGACCGCAAAAAATGCATTGCGGCCACGGTGACAATCTTCAGAGAACGCCATTTGTAACTATTCACCACTGCGGACCGCATTGAAATTTTGCCCCCGCACTAAGGCTATTGCGGCCGCGAAAAATGCAATGTGGCCGCAGTGCAAACTTCAGAGAGTGCATATTTTTCCAGCTTGGTCCTGCACTGCATCAAAATAACCTATACACATCTCACAACCAGTTAGTCCAAAAGAAAATCCTACACTAAAAAAAAATCAAAGAAAAACAAAAAGAAAGACACATGGGTTGCCTCCCAAGAAGCGCCTGATTTAACGTCGCGGCACGACGCAGGTTACCATCAAATCACTTCAGATGGATCATTGCAACCACGTGGTTGTCATCAATCTTGCCAAGATAGTACTTGACTCTGTGCCCATTAACTCTGAAGATCTCACCATTTTTGTTTTTCAAGTCAAGTGCACCAAACGGAGTCACAAGCACCACTTCAAAAGGTCAACTCCATTTTGACTTAAGCTTTCCCGGAAACATACATAACCGAGAATTGAACAAGAGAACCAAATCACCCACTTTGAACTCCTTGCTACGAATACTAACATACTTTATCTTGTCCTTGTACAAGGACGAACTGGAGTAGGCATGGAATTGGAATTCATCAAGTTCATTAAGCTGCTTCACACAAAGATTTGCTGCCACATCCCATTCAAGATTCAGCTTCCTCAAAGCCCACATGGCCTTGTGCTCTAACTCAACTGAAAGATGGCAAGCTTTCCCAAACACCAACCAGTACGGAGACATACCAATAGGAGTCTTGTAAGCAGTCCTATAAGCCCATAAAGCATCATCCAATTTCTTTAACCAATCGGTCCTATTTGCATTGACCGTCTTTGACAATATACTCTTGATTTCCATGTTTGAAACTTCAACTTGGCCACTCGCCTGAGGATGATAAGGAGTAGAAACTTTGTGATTGACACCATACCTTGCAAGCAAAGTGTCAAAAGCTTTATTGCAAAAATGAGACCCCCCATCACTTATGATTGCTCGCGGAGTGCCAAACCTGGTAAAAATACTCTTCTTGAGAAACGCAACAACACTTTGTGCCTCATTATTGGGTAAAGCCATGGCCTCAACCCACTTTGAAACATAGTCAACTGCCACTAGAATGTATGTGTTGCCACATGAACTAACAAACGGGCCCATGAAATCAATGCCCCACATGTAAAAAATATCAACTTCGAGAATAGTATTGAGAGGCATCTCATCCTTCTTCGAAATACCGCCTGCTCTTTGACATTCGTTGCATCTCTTCACAAGTTCACTTGCATCCTTGTACAAAGTTGGCCAGTAAAACCCACAACTAAGAACCTTTGAAGTTGTCCTCACCCCACCATGATGACCGCCATAGGGAGATTAATGACAAGCCTCTAAGATACTTAATTGTTCCTCCTCCGGGACACACCTCCGGATCACACTGTCAGTGCAGATCTTGAACAAGTACGACTCATCCCAATAAGAGTCCAAACTATCCCGTTTAAGCTTCTTCCTTTGGTTAGAAGAGAGCTCACACGGGACAATACCGGTCATAAGGAAATTAGCAACATCCGCAAAACATGGCATACCATTCACCAAAACAAAAAGGAGTTGCTCATCGGGAAATGAATCATTGATTTCTAGGCCATCGCAAGGCCTCCCGTCCTCCTCCAAGCGGGACAAGTGGTCCGCCACTTGGTTTTCACTACCTTTCCGATCCACAATCTCCAAATCAAACTCTTGAAGTAACAAGACCCATCGCATCAGCCTAGCTTTGGAATCCTTCTTCGTCATCAAGTATCAGAGTGCGGCATGATCGGCATGAACTATGACCTTGGCGCCCATGAGATACGGTCGAAATTTTTCCATTGCAAAAACACTAGCCAACAGCTCTTTTTCAGTCACCGTGCAGTTCATTTGGGCATCATTCATTGTCTTGCTCGCGTAGTACACTGGATTAAACATTTTATTCACTCTTTGACCCAAGACCTCCCCAACCGCAACATCACTCGCTTCGCACATGAGCTCAAAAGGCAAGCTCCAATTGGGTGCGGTAATAATAGGAGTGGTGGTCAACTTGTGCTTGAGAAGTTCAAAAGCTTGCATACATCCCTCATTGAACACGAACTTGGCATCCTTTTCCAATAGCTTGCACAAAAGGTTCACTACCTTCGAAAAATCCTTGATAAATCTCTGGTAGAACCCCTCATGCCCAAGAAAACTTCTAACCCCCTTGACAGAAGTAGGGGGAGGAAGCCTTGAAATCACTTCTATTTTAGTTTTGTCCACCTCTATGCCATGTTTTGAAATTTTATGGCCAAGGACTATGCCCTCCTCAACCATGAAGTGGCATTTCTCCCAGTTGAGCACAAGATTGGTTTCTTCACACCGGGCTAACACCCTATCAAGATTCTTCAAGCATTCATCAAATGAGTCACCCACGACACTAAAGTCGTCCATGAACACCTCCAAAAATATCTTCCACCATGTTGGTGAAAATGGCCATCATACACAGCTGGAATGTAGCCGGCGCATTACACAACCCGAATGGCATCCTAGAAAAGGCAAAGGTACCATATGGCAAGTGAAAGTGGTCTTCTCCCGATATCCCGGAGCAATCAAAATTTGGTTGTACCCAGAATACCCATCCAAGAAACAGTAGAAGGCACGCCCAGCAAGTCTATCAAGCATCTGGTCAAGGAAAGGCAATAGAAAGTGATCTTTGCGGGTCACTTTGTTCAGCTTGCGGTAATCCATGCACACCCTCTATCCCGTGACTATTCTGGTAGGAATTAGTTCATTTTGCGCATTGGTCACCACGATCATACCACCCTTCTTCGGTACACATTGCACCGGCGAAGTCCAAGAACTGTCAGAGATGGGGTACACAACCCCGGCATCCAACCACTTGATCACCTCCTTTTTCAAAACTTCTTACATTGCCTCATTCAACCTCCTTTGATGTTCCAAGGAGGGCGTTGCACCATCTTCAAGAATAATCTTGTGCATACAAAAGGCAAGGCTTATTCCCCGAATATCAGCTGAAGTCCATCCAATTGCCTTCTTCCGTTTTTGGAGCACCGCCAATATGGCATCTACCTGCATGTTAGTAAGACAAGAGGAAAGAATAACTGGCAAAGTTGAACTAGGGCCTAAGAATTCATACCTGAGGTGTGGAGGCAACAGCTTCAACTCCAACACCAGAGGTTCCTCGATTGAGGGCTTTGTTGGTAGAGTCTTCCTATTCTCAAGATCCAAAGATAGCTTCCGAGGCTCATAAGAGTAAGAGCCCATTCCATGTAAAGCATTAACACACTCCACCCGGCCTTCATCCTCATTTACATCAAGATTCAACAATACTGCCTCTAGAGGGTCCTCCACATTGATCATTGCAGTAGTATAATCAATTATCACTGCTGTGACAAGATCCACGAATGAGCACACTTCAGTACAGTTGGGCTGCTTCATTGACTTACACACATGAAAGACCACATTTTCATCACCCACCCGGAAGGTGAGTTCCCCTGCTTCCACATCAACTAAGGCCTTCCCAGTAGCAAGGAAAGGTCTTCCCAAAATTATAGGCACCTCAAAATTGACCTCACAATCGAGAATCACAAAATCATTTGGCAAGATAAATTTGTCCACCCGGACAAGAACATCATCAATTATACCCAAGGGCCTCTTCATCGATCTATCCGCCATTTGCAATCTCATGGAAGTCGGCCTCGGTTGTCCAATACCCAAAGTCTTGAAAACTGAGTAGGGCATCAAGTTGATACTCGCCCCCAAATCACATAGAGCTTTTTCAAAGTCTGCACTCCCAATAGTGCACGGTATGGTGAAAGAACTGGGATCTTCTAGCTTCGGAGCCATTGAATGCACTATAGCACTAACTTGGTGGGTCATCTTGATAGTTTCACAGTCCATGGATCTTTTCTTTGTCACCAAGTCTTTAATGAATTTAGCGTAACCCGACATTTGCTCTAAAGCCTCCACCAAAGGCATATTAATGGATAAGCTCTTCATTATGTCAATGAATTTTTTAAACTGATTCTCATTTTTCTGCTTCGCTAGCCTTTGAGGATAAGGTGGAGGTGGCGTTGGCAAAGGAGCCTTGGCTTTAGGCACAACCGTTTCTGGCATGTCTATTAGGTGTTCCCTAGATGGGTTTACGTCATTCTGAGTTTCCACCTTGGTATCTTTGATATCAATCCTCACTTCTTCATTCAAGTTATCATCAATCACATTTTCAACAACCAAAGGGATCTCATCCTCTTGCAACTCAACTTCATCACTCAAAATTTCTTTTTGTTTGGAGGCATTCACATCACCGCCTCGTCCACTTCTTGTAGTTACCGCCATTGCATGCTCGGTATTGTTCCCACCCTTCGGGTTGACTACCGTATCACTAGGTAGAGCCCCCTTAGGGCGAGTCAAGGATTGTGAGATTTGGCCTAGCTGAACCTCCAAGTTTCTGATTGAAGTATTGTGGGATGCCAACTGAGCATCGGAGTCAGCATTCTTTTTCATCATTTGTTCAAACATCATTTCAATTCTCCTCATGTCATTGTTCGATGAGCTAGGACCCTGGGATGGAAATGGGGGTGGATTTTTCGGTTGTTGATACATTGGGGGCCTTTGAAGCCTTGCCCCCGATTTCCCTGATTATTATTTGTTCCAACCACCCTAATTGTTGTTTCCACCCCAGTTGTTGTTGTTGCTCCAATTACCCTGATTGTGCTGGTTGCCCCAATTTGGATTTTGATTGTTGTTCCCCCAATTATTGTTCCCTTGTTATTGATTTCCCCAATTGCCTTGGGATCTCCATTTTTGTTGTTGGTTTGAAGAGTTGCCCCTTTGGCCTTGATAGTTGTTCACGTATTGCACTTCTTCATTCTGCTCATCATAACCATTATCTTGGAACCCACCACTGTCTTGGTCATATTGATCCGAACTCCCTTGGTTCTGTTGGCCTCTTTGTCTTCTTTTGTTCACTAGCATATTGACGCCCTCCATAGCATTTACTTGTCGAGGAGTTTGAACCTGCTGTAATTGTGTCTTTGCTAACTGGTTCATTGTTGTTGTAAATTCTACTATTGCTTGTCCATGATCATGAAGCTCCTTGTGCAAGTGAATGGCCGTGGGGTCACCCTATGGCACATTTGCTCTACTTTTCCAAGCGGAAGAAGTGTCCGCATCTCATCCAATATCTCACACGCTTGATCATACGGTGTGTTCATGAAGTTTCCCCCGGCGAGTTGGTTCACTATGCACTGGTTAGTGGTGTTAATACCCCGGTAGAAAGTCTGTTGTATCATTGCCTCAGTCATATCATTGTTGGGAAACTCCTTTACCATAGTCCGGTATCTCTCCCAAATTTCATGCAATGGTTCGTTGGGCTCCTGTTTGAAAGCTAAGATTTCATCCCTCATGGTTGCCATGTGACCCGGCGAGAAAAATTTTGCAATGAATTTGTCCGCCAACTCATCCCATGTATGGATGGAGTGGTTGGGGAGTCTCTCCATCCAATCTAATGCCTTCCCTCGAAGAGAGAAAGGCAATAGTCTCAAACGTAAGGAATCCTCGGACACGTTTGTTTTCTTGCTCCCCAGCATGTATCAACAAAACCCTTATGGTACTCATAAGCGTTCTGATCGGGAGCACCAGTGAAATACCCTCGCTGCTCCAACAAGGTCAGCATCACATTGGTAATTTGAAAATTTCCCACCCGGATCCGGGGTCGGACAATTGCACTCGCATATCCTTGATTGGGAAGCACCCGAGGAGCCGCTCTTGGAGGTGGCGGGGGAGGGTTTGGAAAATTATCATTGGCATTGGCCTGGCGGCCTTTCCTTTGTCCTTGAGGTACAAAAGGCACCTCATCTTCACCGATGTCATCAACCTCCTCCCCCGGAACCACGTTTCCAAGAGGGTCATTGTTGTTGTTTGCCGCCATATTGTACCTGAATTGGCGTCACACACAAGTTAGTATCACGGAAGGAAAGAAAAACAATAAAAAAAACTATTTAGATAGATAGCCAAAACCATTAGCTCCCCGGCAACGGCGCCAAAACGTGATCGGAGCTAACTCCACACCACTACAGAGTGGCGAGAGCGGTCGATGCAGCTTTTACCCGAGAAGGTCAGGATCGAATCCACAGGGAGCTAGATTTGGAAATTGGATTCCTATCTAAACTAGCAATGCGTAATGCTCTTAATTACGCTTCCAATCATAATTGTTCGTTTTTACTTCTAATATTATACTACTGAGATGCTAAATTAAACTAAGAATAATTACTTAAAGGTTTTCTAAATAGGTAACGAGGCACTAGGGAAGTGACTTTCCCCTAGGTGAATACTTGACGGGTTCTAAAGTTTAAGGCAAAGTTGTTATGTTTGGGATCGCGATATAGCCAATGCACGACACTACTCACTCTATACCTCTCGGTAGCTTGAGTGACTTTGCCCTAATTGACTTTCTCAAGACCAATTGGGTGTCGTAATTATGCAAGCAATTTAGGCTCAAGTCAGGTATTACTATATCTAGATTTAACCCTTCAATTGGGGCTATCAATCTCTTGAGTACGCCCCAATTCCTTGTTGGACTGATTATCTAGACTCAAGCTCTCTTTTTCAAGAAGAGCCCAAGTCAAATAGGCACAAATTAGTGTTTGCAACCACTAATCCAACATAGAAAACACAAATCAATCCAAATATCAACCACCCATAAACATCTAAGCCTTAAAACACAAGACCCATCAAATACCCACACTAGGGGTGAGCCACAACCCTAGCTAATGGGTCTAGCTACTCATAATAATGGAAGAAAATAGATAATTAGATGAAGAATAACCCATTTAATATGTTTACAAGCTAAGAATTAAAGATTCAATGTTGAACTAGCCATAAAATTACTCAAAATAGGTCCAAAACGGCCTTCACGTGCTCAGCTAAAAGTTAGATACCCTAAAAATCTGAAAAAGAACTATTTATACAAGGCCGAATTTTCTGGACAAAAATACCCCTGACGGAGGTACTGCGGACCGTGGAAAATGCACCGCGGCCGCAGTGAAGCTTTTTAGCTTCATTTCCCAAGCTCTGAATCTGGCCACCGCGGACCGCATAAAATGCACCGCGGCCGCGGTGCATTTTATGCGGTCCGCACAAAATGGATTGCGGCCGCAGTGGCTTCCAATCTTCCAACTCCTAACTCTCTGAATCTTCTCACCACGGATCGCACAAAATGGACTGCGGCCGCGGTGAGGCTACTGCGGTCCGCACAAAATGGTCTGCGGCCGCTGTGCTTAAGCTTCCAAAATTTGCATCTCTCTGATCTTCTCCACCGCGGACCGCACTAAATGGACTGGGGCCACAGTGGATCTTCTGTGGCTGTAGTGGATTTTATGCTGCAGCAATGCCTTGCCTTGTTCTT